>NW_027514778.1:0-125454 GCF_048772815.1 Callospermophilus lateralis | reverse complement strand
AAGGCTTAATGGTGGGTGAAATCTCCAGCAGGGGCACAGAATGAGCAATGCAGGCACTGTACGTATAAATATTAACAGGATTATCAAAAAAATGTTTTAAAAACTTGTGTTATGGCAAACAATTCCACAAACTGTGCTGAATGATAGACAGCATCAAAGGTGGTAGGCTGGTTATTGACAACAAAGACTGCTCGGCCATTACTGGAACCGTCTGTAAAGACAGTAAGGAATTGAGGAATGGGAGCCTTTTGAGTAATTTTGGGAAAAATAAATGGATGTAACTGGACAAAATGTAAAAGGGGGTCTTTGGGGAGGAGATTATCAATTGTTCCCAAAAAGCCTGATAGGACAATACCCCATTCATCCTCTGTCTGTAGTAAATATTGGTTTTGGTCCTTAGTAAATGGAATTAAAATATTATCAGGGTCTTTGACAAAATGTTGTCGAGTTAGCAAACGACCTTTAAAAATAATAGAAGCTACCTGAGCAAGATAAACAGTAATAACCTTGGAGGATGTGGTGGGTAAATGGACACAAAGCAAGGAGTAGCCTTTATTTTTAAAATGTGTATTTCACTGCCGAAATATTCCTGTGGGTGTATGAGGAGTGTGTAAAATAACCAGAACCAGAGGAAGGTTATAAGAATTTTGTGTAACAAACTTTTGGGCAATGGCTTCTGTGACTTGATTTAATGCCTGCCATGCCTCAGGAGTAAGCTTTTGAGGGGAGGAGGGGTGGGAATCACCTCTCAAAATATCATTAAGGGGCAAATGTACACAAGTGGGTAATTTTAAATATATTCATAGCCATTGAATATCCCCCAGTAATTTTTGAAAATCATTAAGGATGTGAAGATGGTCCAACCGTAGTTGTATCTTAGGAATTTGGATCTGATTATCTTGAAGTTTAAGGCCCAAATAGCTATAACGGTTCTGTGTTTGAACCTTATCAGGAGCTATCTGTAGTCCCAAGCTAGTGAGGATTTTGTAAAGGTCCAAGTAACAATTATTATGGTCATGTGTATTAGGTGCAGCAATTAACAAATCATCCATATAATGTAAAATATAAATTTGTGGCCATCACTCTCTCACAAGGTGTACTGCTTGAGCAACGTATTTTTGGCAAAGACTAGGGCTGTTGGCCATACCTTGGGGAAGAACCTTCCACTGAAATCTCTGCATAGGGCCCTGAAAATTAATGCAAGGGAGACTAAAGGCAAAATAGGGTCTATCCTCAGGATGTAAAGGAATGGTAAAAAAACAATCTTTTAACTCAATAACCATTTTACAATAGTTTTTGGAAATAGCCACTGGTCTGTGAATGCCTGGCTGTAGTGCTCCCATCGGGTGCATAACTTTATTAATGGCACACAAATATTGTAAAAGGCACCACTTGCCTAATTTTTACTTGATAACAAAAATAGGAGTATTCGATGGTGAGGTTGAGGGCTCTACATGGCCGGCTGCCAGCTCTTCCTGCACTAACATGAAGGCAGCCTCCAAATTTTCTTGGGTAAGGGGCCACTGATCCACCCACACAAGAGTCTGAGTCTCCCAAATAAGTTTATATCCATGGGGTACAGGAGAGCCAGGGACCGACACTAAAAATCCGAATACCCAAGTCCCTATGTATTTGTTTTTTGTATGGGTTGTATAGGCTCAACCAGTCCTTGTCTCAGTCTCCCAAGGCCTGTACCATGGACAGAATTGATATGAAGCATTTGATGAGTCACTATGGAATTGGGACTGGGAAGAATAACTTCCATTTGACTCAAAATATCTCGGCCCCATAGGTTAACAGGGAGGTCAGGAACAACGAAAGTAGTCACCATTCCTTTATTACCCTCTTTGTCAGTCCAGCAAAGAGCCCTAGAGCTGACCAGAGGATTTTTTGACTGTCCTATCCCTTTAAGGTCAGTCAAGGATGGGGTGAGGGGCCAAGCTGATGGCCAGTATTTTGGAGAAATAATTGTGGCAACAGCTCCAGTACCTAGAATTCCTTGGAATTCTTTTCCTTCAATAAGTAAGGATATGGTGGGTCTATTGTGAGAAATGGGTTGAACCCAATATACATCAGAGGAGCCCAAGGATTCAGTCCCCCTCCGTAGGTTTGGGTGGTGGAAGTGCCTGCTGGATAAAATGGAAGGAGTATTAATTTGCAAGTCTTGTTCCTGCTGCTATGGCCACAACTCCATTAATAGCTGTGGCCAGTATTTTTATTTCTCCAGTGAAATCATAATAATTAATGCTAGGGAAGAAATGAACACCTTGTAAGTTAGTAGAGGCTCTTCCAAAAATAAAGGCACACATATGAGATGGAGGGGGACCCATAATTCCAGTGGGTATTATCTGGGGCCCTTGCATTGAGTCTAATATAGTATCGGTGGTGGCACAGAAGTCCAATCCTGCACTGCCAGGGGTGGCTAGTTTGAGGGAGGCAATTTTGGAGAAGGATTTTGAGGTAGGTTGGGAGTTTGGGAGGGAACAAATTTTATTGCCCCTGGGTTTGTCCTGGGAGATGTCATGGCCAGGGGCTGGCCCCGCAGGGAGTTTCCCAAGAAGAGGAAAGAAATAGGCTGTCTGAGGGCATTTGTCTTAGATCTACACTCACTGCCCCAGTGATGACCTTTACCACATCTAGGGCAAAGGGTAGCTTGGGGCGGTTTAGCCCCAGTTTGAGGAGACACTATTCCTAGGCTTTGTTTGCCTGTCACACACTTGAGTGCAAAATGGCCAGGTTGTTTACAAGTAAATCAAGTATTTGAGCCAGGATTGTGAAAGTTCTTGGTAAAAGCGGCACCTAGGACAAGATCCATGGCATGGGCTGCACCCACCCCTGCACAGAGTCTAATAAAGTCAGAAAGTTTCCCTTTATCCTTATGTGGTCAAAAAACATCCTGACATGCCGGGTTGAAGTTTTCAAAGGCAAGATGTTTTACAAAGGTGCTTTCGCTTTGGCTTGGTCCAAGCAAGCATTCTGCAGCTAGGTTAAGCCAGGGAACAAAGAAGCTATAAGGCTCTCCGGGCCCTTGTCAAATTTTTGCCAGGGAAGTGGTAGCCAAGGCCTTTTGAGGGAGGTGTCTCCAAGCATATAAGGAAGCCATCTGAATCTGCGTCAAAAGTCCAGCAGGGAAATGTGCCTGTTTAGTTTTAGTGTCAAAAGGCTCATTGCCCACTAGCTTAACATAAGTCCAGGATTTAGAGGAGGTCTTAGTTAATATTTTTTGAGCAGTTTCCCGACAGTGCTCTTTGAAATCTGCATTCCATAACAGGAAGTCTCTGGCACTGAGGGTAGCTTGGTCTAAAAATTTCCAATAATTGGGAGTAAGCCATTGTGTGCTGTGGATTTCTAATAAAGGCAACATGTAGCACGCAGTGGGGCCATAGTGAGCACAAGCCTTTTTAAGTTTTTCAAGAAAATGCAGGCTTAATTTTTTGTAGACTCTGGGTTCCTTCCTGCCTAGGGGTGAACTTCTCATCCTCTGAGTCTTGATCTCCTTGATTCACTTCCTCGCTTCCTCCTCTTGATACTCATCTAAGTCTTTGACCTCAGCCTGGGCAGGCTTATCTATCTGACTGGTGGTGACTGGGAATGCGAGCACAGGCCGATGGAGTGGCTTCACCTTTGTATTAGACCGCTGTGGGACAGTTGCACTGACTCCGTACCTAAGGCTAATGAACATAGCTCAGATTGAAGCGATCTTAATTCTTTTAAAGGTTGGATCTGTTCCCTTCTATATTGTAAGGATGCTTTCAAGGGAGCCAGGTTAGGCAAGGGAAGTGGGAAAAAATATCTGGGGGGGGGCATTTTTACCCTGAAGGGTCAGAGCACAAAAGGCAGTAGGGATATAGGAGGGAGGTGGATGTGTAAGTCCTATAGGCTGTGGCAGGGTCCTGAGAGGTGGAGGGTCTTCTGAATTGTAGCGAGCTGCTTCCTTCTCCCAGGTAGCCTCCTCCACAGGGGTCAATGTGTCTCCGGGATTTAAAACTGGATAAAGGCAGTTGGTAATTATTGGAGCCTTATTCATTAGGGTGGTATTTTTAGGGGGATCAGGAAGGGTCCCACGGTCCTGGGGAGCCTGAGAAGGGTCTATGTCTATACTAACTGAGGGGCATGCCGAGGGGGAATGAGAGGTAGTTGCATAGTCTCTTCCCCAATTCTGACAAGTTTTAAGGTACCATTGTCAAAGGGTGAACTTTTAAGAATTTCATTAATTAAGTTCCAGTAAGAAAAGGTGGGAACAGGCACATTTTCTGGGCAAAGGATTCATAATAATCTTTTATACAGTCTCCTACTTTAAGCCATCTTTTATCATCAATGATCCTTTCAAGGGGAAACCATGGACACAGTTCTCCTTTGTGTGAAAAGAAAAAATTTAAGTCTTTTTTCTTAACATGCGCCCCCAGGTCTTGAAGGACTCCTTGAGGGCTGACAAAAACAAATCATGTGACGAAACTGCTTGTCCCATGGTGGGTCACTCACCGTGCGTCATCCCCAACCTCCTCCTGGATCTGTTTCTCGGTGGTGTCTTCTGCTGTGATCGCGAGCTCCGCTTGACAAAGTCTTCCAGGAGGTCGGGGTCCCCCTCAGTCAAAGGCTCGAGACCCAGTCGTTGGGCGCCAGATGTCCCGGCCGGCAGGACACATCAACGTGGGCAGCGAACCTAGATAGGGAGGAATGAAGGGACAAGAGACACGAGAGATGACAGCAAGACAGGAGTTCTGATCAAGCTGCAAATTTTTATTGTTAACACAGGGGTATTTATATGCTGGATGTGGGAAATCTCTCTTATTTCTAGATGTCTTCACAAGGTGAGATAACCTCAGAAAATTTCAGGAAGACAGATGGCCGCAGGATGTCTCAGGGAGACAGATGGCTACAGGATGTCTCCCAGACAGGATGTCTCCTGGTGGCTGTTTCTTGTAAGTGTCTGGCTATTCTTTGAAGGAGAATTCCTTCTACCTCTGACAGTCAGGGATTCAGTATTTCGAATGGAAAATTGGAAAATGAATCCAATGTGTATGCAAATATGTGCTACCCAAAAGTCTTCCCACTCTCATTCAGAACAATGCCTTGACATTACCTTCACCCCAAGTAAGACACAATAACAGGAGAAGAGTTAGAAAACCTCTGAATACACATCTGGAATGGAAAATGCTCAGGAGTTAACAACCTTGGAGATGGTAGAGGTGTTTCCAAAAGTAAGGTACATGGTGAAAACTCCACAAACATGGAGCTTTGTTGGCCTAAACACTTCTTGAGAAACTGCCTCTGAGGTTGGGCACTTGAAAAATATGTTGTTGTTAGGAGCTTTTGCTTCCTTTGTAGTGAGACCATCAAAGCTGTGTTTGCATCTATGTGACCTAGAGCACATGGTTTCTTTTTTTCCAATGAACATGAGGCAGCAGGGCTGAATTCTCTCTTTGTAGGTAAACTGTTGCCATTTGGGGGCTAATTGTCTCCCAGTGTGGACTGTGAAGCCATTTGGTCTTTCTCTAATTTTTGTGGTGTTTCTTGCAGCTGCACTGGGAGTTTGGTATTTGCTTCACGAAATACGAGGAGGTCAACTGGAACAGAGTGCTGGAGGGAGTTCTGTCACGTGTGGTGGTTAAGGATCTGCAGGAGAGTGCACCAACCAGGCTTCTATCCCACATAGATTGCCCCCTTGACTATAGCAGTCTGATTCTAAACATTGCCCTGAAACCTCTCCATATAACAAGATGCCTTTACATCCAAGGGTATGGGGGCTGCACCATGTTAGTCACAAACCATTTGGAAGCCAATGGCAGATCCACATCACCATACCACAGATGTTTTAACAAACACCTGCACACCACTGTTCTAGGCTGACTACTCAGCAGGCTCCAAATTACTGGCATCTCTGTTCTACACCATTTTCATGAAACCCAGTCAATCAAGGCACTGTCTGGTTCACTCATGATTATCTATAGCACATCCAAAGGTTCTCCAGTGACACCTGGTCATGGGAATTTCAAAAATTCAATGGTATTTATCTATCCATTTTTCAAGGATGAAGTTTGAGGCACTGTGGGATTCAATTCATTCAGGAACCATTAAATGGAGAGGAAGCTCACTTCAATGAAAGCTCAGGAGAATTCTAACAGGCAAGGCTTCCCAAAGACAGGCTAAAAGGTCACATTAAGCCAGGCATTTGAGGTCTACAATGTGTGGTCCATGTGTGTTTTGACTTGCAACTATGGCTGCCAATTCTTTAAGAATAAAATCGTTTGCTATCCTTCCTGAGATTCCCAGTGCTCTGTGAAAAGCTACCCTGGGCCGAAACCTCAGTTTCCAAGGGCGACTCTCATGCCTGGCCTCCTAAAATTGCAACACAATACATGGCAATACTTCTTTGAGGTTAGTTCCAGAACTCAGTCTCTAAGGGGAATCACAGCAGTGTTCAAGCCCAGGTGGACCCAGTCATCTCTTCCAACGGCCACAAAAATGACCACAATAAAAACCAAAACACTTCCACATGGCCCTCATCTTCTTCCATATAGACACTCATCATAACCTCAGGCTGTAGGTTTCCATGAGGGCCACAGACAAAGACAGTATCCAAAATAAGGTCCTTTGCCCCCATTTGCCTAAAGTCAGTGTGGCAGGTACACTCTACATGTGAACCAGGTGTGATCAAAGAGGCCTGGCGTTAATATGGCTCTGATTCTCCATTTTGTGGCCTAATGACTGAGGGGTTTAGATTCTTTTTGTTAATTGGAGTCATGAGAAAACCCAAGAACCTATGGCCTAACCTCTGCAGTGATTTGAAGAACTCATTTGACCCAAAAGATCCCTATCCTCAAAGATGGAGGTCAGGAACCTTACAGAGCAAGGCAAGAGACTTAATCCACAATGACTGCTCTTTTGGCTATTTTGGTTTTAGATGCACACATGGGATTTTTTTAGATCCATCAGGTGCTGAGAATCTAAGCCACAACCTCACACAGGGCCAAGAAGCTGATTCAGACACATCCCTTTCTAAAGCAATTAAGCAAAGAGCCACAGCTGATGCCCATACATTTCCATTTGAAAACTCTTCAGTCTTTTCAAAGGGGTGCCTGAAGCAAAGACCTTCCTGACATTCAGGGCAACAGTACAATAGGTAAGCAAAAGGCCCAAAGCAGAGTTTCTCTACTGAGACTTTCCTGGTCACACTGATATCTGAGTTTTTTGAGATGCTCACCATTCCCTTCAGCTATCCAGTACATAGCCGTGTCACAGAGCTTGGAGGTGGTACATATCTTGGACACAAAACCATGAGCCTATTCTGGAGATTGTCCAGAATTCAGAAAGAAAACAGCAACTTATGTAGATATTAGGAGTGGCCCATCCATAAGGCAAGCCGCAGATCATTCATAAATACGGAAGGATAAATCCTGGAAAGATTTCTACTAGACAGGACATATGTATTGATGTGCTCTCTTGTCTAATGTCTACAACCACGGACACAGTGGGATACACAGACATAGAAACACTCGCCTTGTCAAAAGACTTACTAGAAACAATTCACACCAAACCAAACCAAACAACTTTCCTACCTATACTCAGAATATGAGACAAACCAAAAACCCACACAGACCCCCAAGTAGGTCTGTGAAAATACGGAGTGTCCTTTGACTGGTGGTCCTTAATATATTCCCCCATAATGGGCTGTCCTGTCTCAGATCTGGTCTCTGTGTCCAACTCTATGAAGCTGTCAGGAGCCAGTGGTGAGCCACTACCTTCTTTCTCAGAAAAAGCCCCTCTTCAGACCTTCTTGGCATTTGGCCATCCTCACATCAGTAGGTACCAAGAAAGACTGTCTCTGTCCTTGGAAATTCCAAACAAGTTTGACCACTGGGAGTTGGACTTGGACTGGCTCTGTGTGCCTGGCTTCCTGTATCCCAAGTTCAGAGAGTTCCAACACCAAGGAAGTTAGTTGAGGTCACTTCCTTCAGGAACTGAATGAGGTCACTGCCTTGGAAACCACTTTGTCCTCACAGTTGCTTCCAAGGGTCCCATGAGATGGATGCTGCCCCTATTTCCTGTGACACTTTCACAAGTTAGAATTGTATATCACCCATAGGCACCCGGGAACAGCTCTCCACAAAGGCCTGGTTTGGTCCATCTTCACTACATTAAGAAGAGAGAGGCTGATTCTGACACAACCGTTCATCCTGACCAGGTTGTTTGCCATGGAAGATTACTTTTAATCTTTCAGGTCCTTCATTGCTGCCTACATCTTCTCCAGGGATCATTTCTGCATGGACCTTTAAGATTCTCAGCAAATGGAAGATCCCCTACATTCCTGTATTGTAAGACCAACTCTGTCCCTGCTCTTCTGTAAAGTTAGATTGAGGGAAGAGTGTATGGTTAGGGTTAATAACATGTTCGATTTGTGTTATGACTCATTCTGCTGGATGAATAATGGTATTGAGAACCTGCGATATTTATAAGATTATATAGGTGAAATATATGTATGAAAACAGAAATCTAGAATTTGAAGCCCAGAAGCGCATTGGGCCCTTGATTGGGATACATAGTGTTGAATTACGTTCTGCACAGATGTCTCAGATTAATCCATATACAATGGCATAGGACCTTGTAAATTGGATGATTGAATGAGGAAGAGAACATCCAGTCAAAAAGGGATAGTTGGTAGGATTACAAAGGTAGTCGGTAGGTTAGGAAGTAGAGTGAGTTTAGAATTTGGACCGAAACTTCTTTAAAAATAGGGTTTCAGTTAGAGAGTGAATGTAAATGTCAGCACATATGAAGATTCAGTCACAATGATGAACTTTGAAAAATATGTGGGAAAGCAGTTAATAATAGAGATATTACAAAATCAGGCAAAGTATTAAGTGAGTGATAGGATTCGACATTTTGAACAGGGTTGAGTTTGAATATATAATCTTAAGAAGAAACAAATATGCAGTCACCAGTAGGATTGACATTTGAGAGCATTAGACAACCTGGCCTTGGATGCTTTTAGTAATCCATGTTCACTTTCCCTTTAGGCTTTGGTAAAATCACAAGTGTGACCTTTGCATTTTTGTCCAGAATATTACAGTCATAGAATGTATATGTAGATCAGGTGACATGAATATTTCTTCCAGCAATTCTGGGAGCAATGTTTTGAAGTCCTATAAATTAGTATTGGGTGTACAAAGAGGTGTACCCTGTGTGTATGAATATAGAGATAATGCATGAATAGACCACATTTTGAATAAATAATATAACTGGTCCCACTTTAAGTAACAGATTGAATTGATATCTGAAATCTTATAAGAAATCTTATATTGATATAACATCATTCATTCCAACCAGCAATACATCTAAAGGTAATATTAGGATTATAGTTTATCATGAAAAATATGTGAGTTTTGCTTCAAAAGTGATCATGGAAATTGAAAATAATGTGTTTTAAAAGAAGTTTCATCAAAAGACCAGTCAAGAAACATGGAGGAATACATGTGTTCTGACGAAGAAAGTGATTGAAAGTGAAACTAATGCCTATAAATTTGCGAACTTGTGGATGAAAATATATCCTATGATGTGCATAAACTGAAGAAACAGTAATGTAGCAGTCTTGAATAAAAATGAACATCAAAATACACATCATGTCCCATAGGAATCTACTTGCATTGATGTTAAACTGGGTCAGTTACTGTAGAAATATTAGGATTTTTATGCACCATTCACTAAAGTTAATTTTCAGTACTAGGAAACAAATATGTATTTAAGGAGAATGAATATTTTGAGAAAAGTCTTGAGAAAATTTGATTCTAAATCCACATACTTGAATATGAATGAGTTAAGGGAGTGTATAATAAGACACATATTTCATATTTTAAAATATCTGGAGAATTATATATATATATATATATATATATATATATATACACACACACACACACACACACACACACACACACACACACACACACAAACATACACAGACATTAAAAATAACATAATATATACCAATTGAAATTCACCATGAAAGGTATATCATCCAGAGATCCAAAAATACTTATTTTCTTGAACCTGGATTTATGTATGATGTTATTCAACAAGGAAGCTCACTCATAGGTTGAATTTTCAGTTCCAATAGCATTTAGGAAGAGTGATCTCTTAAAATTTGTATCTGCCAAGTCAGCCACGTCACAAGAATGTACGTGTGGTATAAGGTAAGATTCTATAATTGCATGTAAAAATACATGTGCTGAATAGGCTACAGAGAAAGGGAGAAAGGAATTCACATATTTGTTAACTTTAAAACACATGGAGAACTATTTCAACAAATAATTGACTACATTTATATCTCCTATCCTATATAATGCAAAAGACAATTCCAACTATACACCATGCCTCCAGTTCTGAAATGCTTGTATTTTTTTCTTTTTGGGTTATTTTTCTCCATCTTGTTAGGATTAGTTGTCAGAGTCTACCAAGGTAGGTGTTAGTGTCAGGTATTCAGTATTTCAAATGGAAAATTGGAAAATGAATACAATGTGTATGTAAATATGTGGTACACAAAAATCTTTCCACTCTCATCCAGAACAATGCCTTGACATTACCATCACCCAGAGAAAGACACAATTAGAGGAGTAGAGTTAGAAAATCTGTGAATAAATAACTGGGATGGAATATGCTCAGGAGTTCACAAACTTGGAGGTGGTAGAGGAGATTACAAAAGTAAGGGACAGAGTAAACACTCCACAAACATGGAGCTCTGCTGGCCTAAAGACTTCTTGAGAAACTGCCTCGTAGGTTGGGCACTTGAAATATATATTATTGTCTGGAGCTTTAGCTTCCATTGTAATGAGACCATCAAAGCTGGGTCTGAATCTATCTGACCTGGAGGACATGGTTTCTTATTTTCCACTGAATATGAGGCAGCAGTGCTGAATTCTCTCTTTGTAGGTAAACTGTGGAAACGGGGGGCTAAGTGTATCCACATGTGGACTGTGAAGCCATTTGGACATCCTCCACTTTTCGTGGTGTTTCTTGCTGCTGCACTGGGATTTTGGTATTGCTTCATGAAATACATAGAATTCAACTGTTACCCGGTGCTTGAGGGAGTTCTGCCATGTGTGGTAGGTCAGGGTCTGCAGGAGAATGCACCAAAGAGGCTTCTATCCCACATAGCTTGCCCCCTTGACCATAGCACCTTGATTCTAAACATTGCCCTGAAACCTCTCCATATAACAAGATGCCTTTACATATAAGGGTCTGCTGGCTGCACCACGTCAGTCACAAGCAATTTGGACGCCAATGGGAGATCCATATGGCCCCACCACAGATGTTTTATCACACACCTTCCCACCACAGCTCTGGGCCCACTCCTCAGCAGTCTTCAACTTTCTGACATCTTTGTTGTGAACCATTTTCATGAAAACCAGTCAATCAAGGCACTGTATTATATACTCATGATCAGAAACAAGACATCCAAAGTTTCTCCAGTGCCACCTGGTGATGGGAATTTAAAAAATTTCATGGTATTTATCTAGCCATTTTTCAAGGATGAAGTTGGAGGCACTGTGTGTTTCAATTCATTCTGGAACCATTAAATGGTGAGGAAGATCATTTCAATGAAATCTCTGGAGAACTCTCACAGGCAAGTCTTCCCAAACAGTGGCCAAAAGATCACATGAATTCAGGCCCATTGATGTCTACAATTTTCCGTCCATGTGTGATTTGACTCTCATCTATGGCTACCAAGTCTTTCACAATAAAATCATGTGATATCCTGGCTCAGATTCCCAGTGCTGTGTGAAAAGCCACCCTGTGTCTATATCTCAGTGTCCAAGGGCCCCTCTCTTGCGAAGCCTCCTAAAATCCCAAGACAATTCTTGGCAATACTTCTCTGAGGTCAGTTCAAGAACTCAGTCTCTAAGGGAAATGACCCCAGAGTTCAAGCCCAGGTGGACCAAGTCATCTCTTCCAACCGCCACACAAATGACCACAATTAAAACCAAAACACTCCCACATGGCCCTCATCTTCTTCCATATAGACACTCATTATTACCTCTGGCTGGAGGTTTCCATGAGGGGCGGAGCCCAAGACAGTGTCCAAAATACACTCCCTTGCCCCTCATTTGCCTAAAGTCTGGGTGGCCTGGAAACTCGTCCGGGGAAGCAGGAGTGATAAAATAGGCCTGCTGTAAATACTGCTCTGCTTCTCCAGTTTGAGTCCTTCTGAAAGTCAGTTATAAATTCTTTATGTGATTTGGATTTTGCAGAAAACCCAAGCACCTATGGGCTAGCCTCTGCAAGGCTTTGAAGAACTCATTTGAACCAAAGGTTCCTATTCACCCTTGATTGAGGTCAGGAACCTTACAGAGGTAGGCGAGAGACTTCTTCCACAATGACTGCTCTTTTGGCTAATTTAGTTTTGGATTCACACATGGGATCTTTTTTTACATCCATTATGTGCTGAGAATCTAAGCCACAGCCTCACACAGGACCTAGAGCCTGATTCAGATACATCCCATTCCAAAGCAATTAAGCACAGAGCCACAGGTGATTCCCATTAGTTTCCATTTGAAAACTGTTTTCTTCAGGCTTCCCAAATTGGGGCCTGAGGCAAAGGCCTTCCTGACATTCAGGGCAACAGAACAATAGGTAAGAAAACAGCCCAAAGCAGCATTTCTCCACTGAGACTTTCCTGATCACACTGATATCTCAGTTTTCTGAGATGCTCGCAATTCCCTTCAGCTATCCAGTACATGACCATGTCACAGAGCTTGGAGGTGGTACATATCTTGGACACAAAAACATGAGCCTATTCGGGAGAGTGGCCAGAATTCAGAAAGGAAACAGGAACTTAGGAAGATATCAGGATTGCCCATGGATAAGGAAAGCCACAGTTCATTCATAAATTGGGAAGTATGAATGCTGGGAAGCTTTCTACTAGACAGGACACATCCATTGAAGCATTCTCTTTTCTAATGTCTACAACCACGGACACAGTGGAATACACAGACCCAGAAACACTCGCCTTGTCAGACGACTTACTAGAATCAGTTCACTCCAAACCAAACAAATCACCTTTCTTACATATTCTCAGAGCATGAGACAAAAAAACACAAACCCACACACACACACCCACAAAGGCAAATCCTTCCCCCAAGAAGGTCTGTGACTATCCGGAGGTCCTCTGACTGATGGGCCATACTATGTTCCTCCGAAATGGCCTGTCCTGTCTCAGATCTGTTCTCCTTGTGCAACTCTATGAAGTTGACAGGAGCCAGTGGCGAGCCACTACCTGGTTTCTCAGGAATGGCCACTCTTCAGAGCTTTCCTGGCATTTGGCCATCCTCACATCAGTAGGTACCAAGAAAGACTAACTCTGTTCTTGATGAATCCAAACAAGTGAGACCACTGGGATTGAAACTGGGACTGGCTCTGGGTGCCTGGCTTCCTGGATCCCATGTTCAGAGAGTTCCATCATCAAGGAAGTGATGTGAGGTCACTTCCATCAGAAACTGAATGAGGTCACTGCCTTGGCAACCACATTGTCCTAACACTTGCTTCCAAGGGTCCCATGAGATTGAGGCTGCCCCTACTTCCTGTGACACTTTCACAAGTTAGAATGCTATATCAACCATAGGCACTCGGGAACAGCTCTCCACACAGGCCTTCTTTGGTCCATCTTCTCTACATTAAGAAGAGAGAGACTGATTCAGACACAATCCTTCATGCTGACCAGACTCTTACTCTCTCTGGTCCTTCATAGCTGCCAACATCTTGTACAGAGATCATTTCTGCATGGACGTTATAGGTTCTCAGCAGGTGGAAGATCCCCTACATTCCTGTATTGTAAGACCAACTCTTTCCCTCCTCTTATGTAAAGTTAGATTGAGGGAACAGTGTATGGTTAGGGTTAATAACATGTTCGATATGGGTTAGGAATCATTCTGCTGGATGAATAATGGTATTCGGAACCTGTGATATTTATAAGACTATCGAGGTGAAACATAAATATGAAAACAGAAATCTAGGAACGATTGGAAGCCCAGAAGGTCATTGGGCACTCAATTGGTATACTTAGCTTTGAATTTCGTTCTGCACAGATGTTTCAGATAAATAGATAATCAATGGCCTAGGACCTTGTACCTTGGATCATTGAATGTAGAAGAGAACATCCACTCAAACAGGGATAGTCGGTAGGATTAGGAAGATAGTTCGTAGGTTTCAAAAGAATAGGGAGTAAAGCATTTGGACCAAAAGTTTTTTAGCTATGGGGATTCAGTTAGAGAGTGAATGTCAATGTCAGCACATGTGAAGAGTCATTCGCAATTATTAACTGGAGAAAAGGTGTAGGAAAGCAGATATCAATAGAGACATTAGGAAATCAGGCACATTACAACGTGTGTGATAAGAAAATACATTTTTAACAGGGTTGAGGTTGAATATATAATCTTAGGAAGAAACAAATATGTAGTCTTATTATACGATTAAGAATGATATTTGAGAGCATTAGGGAACCAGGTCATGGATGTTGTTAGTAATACATGGTCACATTCAATTTGGGCTTTGGTACAATCATAAGTGTGACCCTTGCATTTTGTGTCAGGAATATTACTGAGATGAAATGTATATGTATATTAGGTGAGTAGAAAATTCATCATGAAATATATATCATCCACAGGACCAAAAATATTCATTTTACTTAACGTGGATATATAGGTGAAATATAAGTATGCAAACAGAAGCCTAGGTAAGATTTGAAGCCCAGAAGAACACTGGGCCTTTGATTGTGATACTTAGATTTGAATTATGTTCTGCAGAGTTGTCTCAGATAAATCGATATACAATGGTACAGGACCTTGTACCTTGGATGATTGAATGTCAAAGAGAACATCCAGTCAAACAGGTATAGTCAGTAGGATTAGGAATATAGACTGTAGGATTAGAAAGAAGAATGAGTAAAGGATTTGGACAAAAAGCTATGCTTCTCCAATTTGAGGCCTACTTTCATGCGTGGACGACGCTCATGTGTGGCCTCCTAATATCCCAACACAATTAATGGAAATACTTCTCTGAGGTCATTTCCAAAACTCAGTATCTTAGGGGAATCACACCAGAGTTCAACCCCAGGTGGACCCAGTCATCTCTTCCAACCACAACACAAATGACCACAATTAAAACCAAAACACTCCCACATGGCCCTCATCTGCTTCCATATAGACACTCATTATAACCTCTAGATGGAGCTTTCCATGATGGGCACAGCCCAAACAGTGTCCAGAACAAGCTCCCTTGCCCGTCATTTGCCCAAAATCAAGGTGGCCTGGACACCCTTCCTGTTAACCAGGAGTGATCAATAGGCCTGCCGTTAATACTGCTCCGCTTCTCCAATTTGAGGCCTACTGACTGTGGGGTTTAGATTCTTTATGTGAATTGGAGTCATGAGAAAACACAAGCACCTATGGGCTACCTTTTGCAGGGCTTTGAGCAACCCATTTTATTGAGTCTAGGAGTTGGACAAAAAGTTCTTAGCAAAGGGGTTTTATTAGAGATTGAATGTAAATGTCAGCAAATCTGAAGAGTCATTCACAATGATGAACTGGAAAAAAGGTGTAGGAAAGCAGGTATCAATAGAGACATTAGGAAATCAGGCAAAGTACAAAGTGTGTGACAGGAAAAGACATTTTTAACAGGGTTGAGGTTGAATATATAATCTTAGGAAGAAACAAATATGTAGTCACCAATAGGAATGATATTTGAGAGCATTAGAGAACCAGGACATGAATGTTTTTAGTAATACATGGTCACATTCAATTTAGGCTTTGGAACAATCATAAGTGTGACCCTTGAATTTTGTGTCAGGAATATCACTGAGATGAAATGTATATGTATATCAGGTTAGTAGAGTATTTCTTCCAACGTTTCTGAAGCAATAATTTAAAGACTTATACTTTAGTATTGGGGATACAAAAGGTGTACCCTGTGTCTATGAATATGGATAAGATGCCATAATGGAAAATACTGTAAATAAATAACATAGCTGGTTCCAACTTTAAATAATGGATTGAATTGATATCTGAAAATATATAGAAAATCTTATATTGATATATGTACATTCCTTCCAACCAGTTATACATCTAATTTTGATATTAGCATTATGGTTTATCACGAAGAGTGTGTGAGTTTTGCTTCAAAAATGATTATGGAAATTGAAAATAATGTGTTTGGAACGAAGTCTCATTAAAAGACCAGTCAAGAAACATGGAGGAATACATGTGTTCTGAGGCAGGAAGTGATTGAAAGTGAACCAAATGCCTACAAATTTTTGAACTTGTGGATGAAATGATATATCCTTTGATGTCCATAAACTGAAGAAATAGTAATGTACAAGTGTTGAATATAAATGACCTTCAAATATACATCATGTCCCATAGGGTTCTACTTGCATTCATGTTAAACTGGGTCAGTTACTGTAGAAATATTAGGATTTGTAAGCACCATTCACCGAAGTTAGTTTTCAGTACTAGGAAATAAATATATATTTCAGGTGGATGAATATTTCTGAGAAAAATCTTGTGAAATGTTGATTATAAATCCACATATAGAAACATGAGTGAATTTAGGAAGTGTATAATAAGACACATATATTTCATATTTTGAAAAATCTGGAGAGTATATATATATATATATATATATATATAATATATATATATATAGAGAGAGAGAGAGAGAGAGAGAGAGAAATAGATATATAGATAGATACATAGATAGAAACACACATTCAAAGACATTAAAATGTAGCAATATATATGACAATCGAAATTCATCATGAAATATATATCATCCACATATCCAAATATATTCATTTTAATGAACATGGATTTATGTATTATGTTGTTCATCTAGGAAATTCACCCTCAGGTTGAATTCCAGTTCCATCAGTATTTAGGGGGAGTGATCTCTTCTCACAATTTGTATCTTCCAAAATCAGTGAGCTCACAAGAATGTACATGTGATACCAGGTAGGATTCTAAATATGCCTAAAATAATACATGTGCTGAATAGGCTACAGAGAAAGGGAGACAGAAATTTACAAATGGGTTAACTTTAAAAACTCATGGAGAAATATTACAATGAAAAATTGACTAGATTTATAACACATACCATTGATAAAGCATAAGGCAAATTAAAGTATACACCATGCTTCCTATGAATGGCCTGTATTCGTATTCTGTTAGGTTTATTTTTCTCATATTAGGATTAGTAGTCAGAGTCTAGTAGGGTATGGGTTAGTGTCAGGGATTCAGTATTTCAAATGGAAAATAGCAAAATGAATCTAATGTGTATGCAATTATGTTCTACACAAAAATCTTCCCACTCTCATCCAGAACAATGCCTTCACATTACCTTCGCAGCAACTAAGACACAATTAGTGGAGAAGAGTTAGAAAATCTGTGATTACATATGTGGAAAGGAAAATGATCAGGAGTTCACAAACTTGGAGGTGGTAGAACAATTTCCAAAAGTAAGGGAGAGGGTAAACACTACACAAACTTGGAGCTCTGCTGGCCTAATTACTTTTTGATAAACTGCCTCTGAGGTTGGGCCCTTGAAATATACGTTGTTGTCAGGAGCTTTAGCGTCCTTGGTAGTGAGACTACCAATTCTGGGTCTGCATCTATGTGACATGGAGGACATGCTTCCTTATTTTCTAGTGAACATGAGGCAGCAGTTCTTAATTTTCTCTTTTTAGGAAACTGTGGCCACTGGTGTCTAAGTATCTACCTGTGTGGACTGTGAAGCCATTTGGTCATCCTCCACTTTTCATGGTGTTTCTTACTGCTGCACTGGGAGTTTGGTGTTGGCTTCACGAAATACAAGGAGTACAACTGGGACACAGTTCTGGAGGGAGGACTCTCACGTGTGGTGGGTCAGGGTCTGCAGGAGAATGCACCAACCACGCTTCTATCCACATAGCTTTCCACCTTGACCAAAGCAACCTGATTCTGAACATTGCCCTGAACCCTCTCCATATAACAAGATGCCTTTACATATAAGGGTCTGCTGGGTTCACCATGTCAGTCACAAGTCATTTGAAAGCCAATGTCAGATCCACGTGGCCCCACCACAGATGTTTTTTCACATACCTACACTCCACTGCTCTAGGCCCCCTACTCGACAGGGTCCAAATTTCTGGCATCTCTGTTCTACACCATTTTCATGAAACCCAGTGAATTAAGGCAGGGTCTGGTACACTCATGATTAGCAACAGGACATCCAAAGGTTCTCCAGTGCCACCTGATCATGGGAATTTTAAAAATTTCATGATATTTATCTAGCCATTTTTCAAGGATAACGTTGGAGGCACTGGGGGTTTCAATTTATACAGGAACCTGTAAATAGTGAGGAATCTCATTGCAATAAAATCTCTGGAGAACTCTCACAGGCAAGGCTTTCCAAAGAGTTGCCAAAAGGTCACATGAAGCCAGGGCCATTGAGGTCTACAATGTGAGGTACATATGTGTTAAGACTCTCAACTATACATGCCAAGACTTTCAGAATAAAATCATGTGATATCCTTGCTGAGATTCCCAGTGATCTGTGGAAAGCCAAAATGGGCATAGATCTCAGTTTCCAAGGGCAAATCTCATGCGTGGCCTCCTAAAATACCAACATAATTTATGGCAATACTTCTCTGAGGTCAGTTCCAGAACTCAGTCTCTAATTGGAATCACACCAGAGTTCAAGCACAGGTTGACCCAGGCATCTCTTCCAACTGCCACACAAATGACCACAATTAAAACCAAAACACTCCCACATGGCACTCATCTTCTTCTATATATACACTCATCATAACCTCTGCCTGGAAGTTTCCATGAGGGGCGCAGTCCAAGACAGTGTCCAAAAAAAGCTTCCTTGCCCCTAATTTGCCTAAAGTCAGGGTGGTCTGGACACCCTTCCTGTGAACCAGGAGTGATCAAATAGACTTGTGTTTAATACTGCTCCACTTCTCCAATCTGAGGCCTACTGACTGTGGGGTTTGGATTCTTTATTTGAATTCGAGTCATGAGAAAACCCAAGCATCTATGGGCTAAAATCTGCAGGGCTTTGAAGAACTCATTTGACCCAAAGGATCAATATTCTCACTGATGTAACTCAGGAACCTTACAGAGGAAGGTGAGAGACTTAATCCACAATGATTGCTCTTTTGGCCATTTTGGTTTTGGATGCACACATGGGATCTTTCTTTAGATCGATTAGGTGCAGAGAATCTAAGCCACAGCCTCACACAGGGCCAGGAGGCTGATTCAGTCACATACCTTTCCAAAGCAATTAAGCAAAGAGCCACAGGTGATGCTCATTCATTTCCATTTGAAAACTGTTTTCATCAGGCTTCACAAAGGGTTGGCCTTAGGCAAAGACCTTCCTGACATTCAGGACAACAGAAGAATAGGTAAGCAAAAGGCCCAAAGCAGGGTTTTTCCACTGAGACTCCCTGGTCACACTGATATCTGAGTTTTCTGAGATGCTCGCCATTCCCTTCAGCTATCCAGTACATGGCCATGTCACAGAGCTTTGAGGTGATATATATCTTGGACACAAAACCATGAGACTATTATGGAGAGTGGCCAGAATTCAGGACGAATACAGGAATTTAGGATCATAGTAGGTCTTGCCCATGGATAAGGCAAGCTGCAGTCCATTCTTAAATTGGGCAAGCTGAATGCTGGGAAGCTTTGTCCTAGACAGGACACACCCATTGTGGCATTCTTTTTTCTAATGTCTACAACCATGGAGACAGGGGGATACACAGACATAGAAACACTCGCCTTGTCAAAGACTTATTGGAAACATTCCACTCCAAAACAAACAAACCGACATTTTTTTTTACCTATTCTCAGAACATGAGACAAAACCACAAACTGTCGTCCACACACACCAAGGCACCTTTTCCCCCAAGTAGGTCTGTGACTATCCGGAGTGTCCTCTGACTGGTAGGCCATATTTCTCAACAATGGCATTTCCTGTCATAGATCTGGTCTCCTTTGACAACTCTGTGAAGTTGTCAGGAGCCAGCGGTGAGCCACTTTCTGTCCTCTCAGGAAAGGCCCCTCTTAAGAGCTATCCTGGCATTTGGCCACGCTCACATTAGTAGGTCCCAAGAAAGACTGACTCTCTCCTTGGTAAATCCAAACAAGTGAGCTCACTGGGACTGGGACTGGTACTGGTAATGGGGGCCTGGATTCCTGGATCCTAAATTCAGAGAGTCTCATCACCAAGGAAGTAGGTGAGGTCACTTTCTTCAGGAACTGAATGAGGTCACTGCCTTGTCCACCACTTTGTCCTAACAGTTGCTTCGTATGCTCTCTGAGATCGAGGCTTTGCCTACTTCCTGTGACACTTTCACAAGTTAGAATGGTATAGAAACCATAAGTACCTGGGAACAGCTCTCCACCCAGGCTTGGTTTTGTCCTTCTTCACTACATTAAGAAGAGAGAGGCTGATTCAGACACATCCTTTCATCCTGACCGGGTTGTGTGCCATGCAAGATGACTTTTGCTCTCTCAGGTCCTTCATAGCTGACTACATCTTCTCAAGGGATTATTTCTGCATGGACTTCTGAGGTTCTCAGCTGGTGGAAGATCCTCTAGCTTTCTGTATTGTAAGACCAACTCTGTCCCTGCTCTTCTGTAAAGTGAGATAGAGTGAACAGTGTATGGTTAGGGTTAAAAGCATGTTTGATTTGAGTTAGGAATCATTCTGCTGGATGAATAATGGTATTGGGAATCTGTGATATTTAGAAGAATGTAGACGTGAAATATATGTATGAGAACAGAGATCTAGGAACGATTTGAAGCCTAGGAAGGCATTGGGCCCTTGATTGAGATAATTAGCTTGAATTATGTTCTGCACCGAGGTCTCAGATAAATCGATACACAATGGCATAGGACCGGGTACCTCGGATGATTGAATGTAGAAGAGAACATCCAGTCAAAAAGGGATAGTCTGTAGGTTTAGGAAGATAGTCAGTATGTTTAAGAAGAAGAGTGAGTCTAGGAATTGGAAAAATGTTCTTTAACAATAGGGTTTCAGTTAGAGAGTGAATGCGAATGTCAGCACATGTGAAGAGACCATCACAATGATGAACTGGGGAAAATATGTAGGAAAGCAGATATCAATAGGGACATTTGGAAATCATGCAAAGTATAAAGTCAGTGATAGTATTAGATATTTTCAAGAGGGTTGAGGTTGAATATATTATCTTAGAAACAAATATGTACTCACCAATAGGATTGATATTTGAGAGCATTAGGCAAAATGGACATGCATGTTTTTAGTAATCCATGTTCACTTTCCATTTAGGCTTTGGCACAATCATAAGTGTGACCTTTGCATTTTGTGTCCAGAATACTACTGTGATAAAATGTATATGTAGATCAGGTGACATGAGTATTTCTTCCACCATTACGGGGAGCAAAATTCTGAAAACTTATAAATTAGTACTGAGGATACAAATAGATGTACCCCCGTGTTGATGATTATAGAGATGATGCATGAATAGACCATATTGTGAATAAAGTATATATCTGGTTCCAAGTTTAAATAATGGATTGAATTTACCTCTGAAAATATATAGGAAATCTTATATATATACATTCATTCAAACGAGTTATATATCAAATGGTAATATTCTGGTTACAGTTTATCATGAAGAGTGTGTGAGTTTTGTTTCAAAAATGATCATGCAATCGAAAATAATGTGTTTTGAAATAAGTCTAGTGAAAAGACCAGTAAAGCAACATGGAGAAATACATGTGTTCTGAAGTAGGAAGTGATTGAAAGTAAACCAAATGCCTATAAATACCTATACATTTGTGAACTTGTGGATAAGAAAGTATATCTTATGATGTCCATAAACTGAAGAAATTGTAATGTACAAATGTTGAATAAAAATGAACATCAAAATACACATCATGTTCAATTGGAATCTACTTGCATTGATGTTAAACTGGGTCAGTTACTGTAGAAATATTAGGATTTCTAAGCACCTATCACTGAAATTAGTTTTCAGTACTAGAAAACCAATATGTATTTCAGGTGGTTGAGTATTTCTGAGATTAATCTTGTGAAATGTTGTTAATAAATACACATACAGGAACATAAATTAATTTAAGGAGTGTATAATAAGACACACATATTTCATATTTTGGAAAATCTGGAGAATATATATATATATATATATATATATATACACACACACACACACACACACACACACACACACACACGCACACACATTGATATGCAGCAATATATATGCCAATCGAAATTCATCATGAATTATAATTCATCCACATATCCAAAAATATTCATTTTGTTGATCATGGATTTATGTTAATTATGTCTAATGTTTTTCACTAGAAAGCTCACCCACAGGTTGAATTTTGAGTTCCATCAGTATTTAGGGGGAGTCATCTCTTCTCACAATTTTTATATACCAAAGTCAGTGAGCTCACAAGAATGTACGTGTGATATCAGGTAGGATACTATATATGCATAAAAAGATACATGTGCTGAATAGGCTTCAGAGAAAGGGAGACAGGAATTTTCATATGTGTTAACTTTAAGAACTCATGAAGAAATATTACAAAGAAAAGTTGACTAGATTTATAATACATCCTCTTGATAAAGCAGAAGGCAAATCCAAGTATACACCATGCTTCATATGAAAGGCTTGCATTTCTATTCAGTTACGTTTCTTTTTCTCCATAATATTAGGATTAGTAGTCAGAGTCTAGTAGGGTATTGGTTAGTGTCAGGGATTCAGTATTTCAAATGGAAAATAGGAAAATGAATTTAATGTGCATGCAAACATGTGCTACACAAAATTCTTCCCACTCTCATTCAGAACAAAGCCTTGACACAACCATCGATCCAAGTAAGACACAATTAGAGGAGAGGAGATAGAAAATCTGTAAATACATATGTGGAATAAAAATTGTTCAGGAGTTCACAACACTGGAGGTGGTAGAACAATTTCCAAAAGTAAGGGAGAGGGTAAACACTCCAGAAACATAGAGCTCTGCTGGCCTAAAGACTTTTTGAGAAACGTCCTCTAAGGTTGGGCACATGAAATATATGTAATTTTCACACGATTTAGCTTGGTTTTGGAGTGACACCATCAAACCTGTGTCTGCATCTATGTGACCTGAAGGACATGGTTCCTTATTTTCTAATGAACATGAGGCAGAAGTTCTGAATTCTCTTTTTGTAGATAACCTGTGGCCACTGGGAGCTAAGTGTCTTCCCATGTAGTCTGTGAAGCCATTTGGTCATCCTCCATTTTTCCTGGTGTTTCTTGCAGTTGCACTGGCAGTTTGGTATTGGTTTCATAAAATACAAGGAGTACAACTGGGACACAATGCTGGAGGGAGTTCTGTCACGTGTGGTTGGTCAGGGTCTCCAAGAGAATGTACGAACCAGGCTTCTATCCAACAATACTTTCCCCCTTGACTATAGCAACCTGACTCTGAACATTACCCTGAAACCTCTGCATATAACAACATACCTTTACATATAAGGGTCTGCTGCCTGCACCTTGTCAGTCACAAGGCTTTTGGAAGCCAATGGCAGATCCAGGTGGTCCTACCAAAAATATTTATTCACACACCTACAGTCCACTGCTCTATGTCCACTACTCAGCAGGCTCCAACTTACTGGCATCTCTGTTCTACACCAGTTTCACGAAACCCAGTGAATCAAGGCACTGTCTGGTACATTCATGATCAGCAAAAGGATATCCAAATGTTCTCCAGTGCCACCTGGTCATGGGAATTTCAAAAATTTCAAGGTATTTATGTAGCCATTTTTCAAGGATGAAGTTGGAGTCACTGTGGGTTTCAATTAATTCAGGAACCATTGAATGGTGAGGAAGCTCATTTCAAAGAAAGCTCTGGAGAACACTCACAGGCAAGCCTTCCCAAAAGGTGGCCAAGTGGTCACATGAAGCCAGGCCCATTGAGGTGTACAATGTGAGTTCCATGTGTCGTTAGACTCTCAAGTATGGCTACGAAGTCTTTAAGAATAAAATCATGTGATATCCTGGCTTAGATTCCCTGAGCTCTGTTGGAAGCCATCCTGGGCCTAGATCTCAGTTTCCAAGGGCGATTCTCATGTGTGGCCTCCTAAAATCCCAAGACTATTCATTGCAATACTTCTCTGAGGTCAGTTCCAGAACTCAGTCTCTAAGGGGAATTACACCAGAGTTCAAACCCAGGTGGACCCAGTCATCTCGTCCAACAGCCACACAAATGACCTCAATTAAAACCAAAACACTCCCACATGGCGCTCATGTTCTACCACATAGACACTCATCATAAACTCTGGCTGGAGGTTTCCATGAGGGCGCAGACCAAGACAGTGTACAAAATAATCTCCCTTGCCCCTCATTTGCCTAAAGTCAGGGTGGCCTGGACACACTTCCTGCGAACTAAGAGTGAACAAATAGGCCTGACCTTAATACTGCTCCACTTTACCAATTTGAGGCCACTGCCTGTGGGGTTTAGATTCTTTATGTGAATTGGAGTCATGAGAAAACCCAGGCACCTATGGCCTAGCCTCTGTAGGTTTTGAAGTACTCATTTGATGCAAAGCATCCCTATTCTTACTTGATGGAGGTCAAGAACCTTACAGAGGAAGGCGAGAGACTTCATCACAATTACTGCTCTTTTGGCCATTTTGGTTTTCGATGCACACATGGGAACTTTCTTTAGATCCATCAGGTGCTGAAAATCTAAGCCACAGCCTCACACAGGGCGAAAGGGCTGATTCAGACACATCCCTTTCAAAAAAATTAAGCAAAGAGCCAGAGGTATGCCCATTCTTTTTTATTTGAAAACTCTTTTCTTCAGGCTTCACAAAGGGGTAGCCTGAGTCAAAGACCTTCCTGACATTCAGGTCAAAAGAAAAATAGGTAAGCAAAAAGCCCAAAGCAGAGTTTCTCCACTGAGACTCTCCTGGTCACATTGATATCTGAGTTTTCTGAGATGCTCGTCATTCCCTTCAGCTATCCAGTTCATGGCCATGTCACAGAGCTTGGAGGTGGTATATATCTTGGACACAAAACCATGGGCCTATTCTGGAGAGTGGCCAGAATTCAGGAAGAAAACAGGAAAACTTAGGAAGTTATCACTGGTTGCCAACCAATAAGGTAAGCTACAGTCCATTTTAAATGGGGAAGGACGAATGCTGGGAAGCTTTCTAATAGACAGGAGACATCCATTGATGCTTTATCTATTCTAATGTCTACAACCACAGACACACTGGGATACACAGACATAGAAATACTCGCCTTGTCAAAAAACTTTCTAGTAACAGTCCACTCCAAACCAAACAAACCGACTTTAGTACCTATTCTCAGAACATGAGACAAAACCACAAACCCACAACCACACCCACAAAGGCACCTTCTTACCCCTAGTAGGTCTGTGACTATCTGGAGTGTCCTCTGATTGGTGGGGCATACAATGTTCCCCCGAAATGGCCTGTCCTAAGATCTGGTCTCCTTGGCCAACACTGTGAAGTTGTTAGGAGCCACTGGTGAGCCACTACCTGCTTTCTCAGGTAAAGCCCCACTTTAGAGCTTTCTTGAATTTGGCCTTCCTCACATCTGTAAGTACCAAGAAAGACTGACTCTGTCCTTGGTAAATCCAAAGAAGTGAGACAACTGGGACTGGTACTGGGACTGGCTCTGGGTGCCTGGCTTCCTGGATCCCAAGTTCAGAGAGTTCCATCACCCAGCAAGTGAGGTGAGGTCACTTCCTTCAGGGACTGAATGAGGTCACTTTCTTGGCAACAAATTTATCCAAACTGTTGATTTCAAGGGTCCCATTATTTGGAGGCTGCCCCTACTTCCTGTGACACATTCACAATTTAGAATGATATATCAACCATAGTCACCCATGAACAGATCTCCACACAGTCCTGGTTTGGTCCATCTTCTCTACATTAAGAAGAGAAGCTGATTCAGACATAACCCTTTATCCTGACCATGTTGTTTGCCATGGAAGATGACTTTTGCTCACTCAGGTCCTTCATAGCTGCCTATATCTTCTCCAGGGATCATTTTTGCAGGGACCTTTGAGGTTCTCATTAGGTCTAATATCCCCTACATTCCTGTATTGCATGAACAACTCTTTCCCTGCTCTTTTGTAAAATTAGATTGAGGGAACAGTGTATGGTTATGATTAATAACATGTTCGGTGTGGGTTAGAAATCATTCTGCTATATGAATAATGGTATAAGGAACCTGTGATATGTATAAGAATATATAGGTGAAATGAATGTATGAAAATAGAAATCTAAGTAAGATTTGAAGCCCAGAAAGGCATTGGGGCCTTGATTGGGATAGGCATTGTTGAATTATGTTTTGCACAGATGTCTCAGATACATCGATATACAATGGCATAGGACCTTGTACCTTGGATGATTGAAAGTAGAAGAGAACATCCAGTCAAAAAGAAATAGTCGGTAGTGAAAGGTTAATAAAATAGGTACTTATCACTTCCTGTTTTTCTGTATGCTTAACAAAACTCTGTTGCAATCTTGTGAAAAATTTGCTAATCTTTTCCTAGAGTGTGCTGTTCCCAAACGCCAAACTGCAGAATGTACTCCCTCACTCGGTGTCACGCAAACCACCCACTCGCCCTTACCCATCAGTAAATTTTCCTCCCTTCCCTCTCCAAGGAAAGTATATAAGCTCTGCTGTAGCTGTGCTTGGGGCTCTCTTCTCTATTCAAGTGAGCTCTGAGGCCCAGCATGCTGGACCCCAAATAAACCCTTTGCTGTTTCATGAGACAGTCTCTTGGTGGTCTCTTCCTCCGACACTCACACGACATTTACATATTGAGGTTCCACAGAGTTCCAGCAGCAGGGGACGAGAGACCCCAACGGGCACCTCTCGGGGCAAGTAAGGGGCCTCTTTCTGGTTTCATGTTTCAGCTTAGGGCTTGGCAAAATCACTGGCGATGAAGAGCCTGAGCTCTCTCCCACAGTGACTGAGAGATGTGTCACAGAGACACAGGCCGCGTCCCTGGGGTACGCCCCAGAGGACTCGGGAAATCAAGGAACAATTGTCTCCTCAACTCAGTGATATTTTCAGTTTCGGTATTTCCAGCCCATCGGATTTTGCCAGCTACTCATTCCTGGTCTCAGTGTTGGAGGTCCATTGCATGTCTTTATTGTCTTGTCTTGTCTGTGTCATGTGTCATTGCTTTTACTGTTAGTGTACCTTTCATTATGGGACAGAGCACTTCAATGCCTCTGTCCCTGACCCTTGATCACTGGACCAAAATCCGCTTAAGGGCTCAGAATCTTTCTTATTTAGTAAAACGCTGGACCTGGCAGACTCTCTGTTCCTCAGAATGACCCACGTTTGGAGTCGGATGGCCCGTAAAAGGATCTTTCTACTTCCTACTAATTTAAAAAGTCAGAGATATTGTCTTTCAGCTGGGGCCACATAGCCATCCTGATCAACAGCCATATATTTTAACTTGGCATGACCTCTGCAAATCTCCTTCTTCATGGGTGAAGCTTTTCCTTGCCCCTGCCCCCCGCTCCTACTCTTTCCCCCATGATCTCTCAAACCCTCTGCTCCTCCCCCTCCTCCACCCTCCGTTCTCCCTGAGTCACAAGATTTGACTCTACTGGAATCTCTTCCCCCTCCTCATCCCCTGCCATCGTCCACTAACCCACAACACCCTCTAAGTGATTCTACTTCTGCTGACTCAGCCTCTCTGCCATTGGAGGAAGCAAAGCCGGCCCAGCACCCTCCAGATAACTCCCTCGTGGCACACACATCCCCTCCTTCCCTGGAGGAAGCTGGCCCGGCTAAAGGAACTCACAGGCGGCAAATGACTGAAACCCTGGAACTCCCATGATGCACCCCTTCCGTCCCCATGGGCCAACGATTGATGATGGTCATGGGAGAAAAATGCAAGCTTACTAGTACTGGCCTTTCTCCTCTTCAGACCTATACAACTTAAAAAATTACAATCCCCCATTTTCTGAGGAACCCACCCGGCTCATAGGTCTGGTTGAGTCATTGATGTTTTCCCACCAGCCTACTTGGGATGACTGCCAACAACACCTAAGGACTATCTTCATGACAGAGGAACAAAAGAGAATCCTCCTGCAAGCTAGAAAAAAGTATCCTCAGACCAGATGGGCGACCAACACAACTTCCCAACTTAATCAAAGCCAGCATTCCCTTTAACAGACCCAACTGGGACCCCAACATCTTTGAAGGTAGGGAGAAACTGTCCCCTTATTACCGGGCTCTAATAGTCGGTTTCCAAGTGGCTTCTAGGCGACCAAGTAATTTTGCCAAGGTAACAGAGATTACTAAGGGCCTGATGAATCTCCCTCTCTATGTTTCTAGAGAGAATTATGGAGACATATAGGAGATATACTCCTTTCGATTCTCAGGGGGAGGATCAAAAGGCATCTGTCATGATGGCCTTTATTGGGCAAGGTGCCCTGGATACTAAAAGAAAGTTACAACGCTTAGATGGATTACAAGATATGACATTGAGAGATTTAGTCAGAGAAGCTGAGAAGGCATACTATAAGAGAGAAACTGAGGAAGAGAAGGGAGCAAAGGGAGGATAAAAGAAACAAAGACAGACTAAGGCATTGACTAAGGTCCTGGTCACAACAAAAAATAGGCCAGAAATTAAGAAACAGGGAGACAGGAAGGGATACCTGGGCCCAGGCCAGAGACCACCCCTGGCCTCAGATCAATGTGATTACTGTAAAGAAAAAGGACACTGGGCCAAAGAGTGCCCCAGAAATAGACAGCCACACCAGCCAAGCATTCTGACTCTGGAGGATGACTACGAAAGTAGGGGCTACGATCCCCTCGCTGAGTTAAGCGTAACTTGAAGTGGAGGGGACCCCAGTAAACTTTGAAGTGAATACAGGGGCAATATACTCAGCCCTCAAGGCCACATTTGGCCCTCTATTAAATAAAAAGTCTCTAGTTCAAGGGGCTAACGGCAGTAAATATTGGGCATAGACAACTAAGAGTACCATGGACCTGGGGAAAGGAAAAAATCCATCACTCCTTCCTAGTAATCCCAGAATGCCCAGCCCCATTGATGGGCAGAGATCTGCTCACCATGGTCCACGCCAAAATAACCTTTAACCTGAAAGCCCCCAAGTGGAATTTCTAAATCCTTCAGTAAAAATTCCTATAGTCATGGCTCCAACTATGTCAGTAGAAACTGTACATCAACTCACTCGCTTTGGTTCAAAGAAACTGCAGGAATTCCTGAAGGATCAAGAACAGAGTTTAAAACTAACTGACTCACAGGAAAAGGAAATAACAGAATGGTTAACAAAAGTCTGTCAGTTCCATCAATTGGTTAATGCTTACCCTTACAAGCTTCCTTCAGGAAAGCACCTATGAGGAACCAGACCAGGACAATTTTGGGAAGTGGATTTTACTGAAATTAAGCCAGCAAGGTATGGACTTAAATATCTCCTAGTCTTTGTAGATACATTTTCAGGATGGATTGAAGCAGTCCCCACAAAAAAAAAAAAAAGAAAGAAAGAAAGAAACAGCAAAAACGATGGCCAAGAATATCCTAGAAGATATTTTTCCAAGATACGGCCTGCGTAAGGTAATAGGGTCTGATAATGGACTGGTGTTCATGGCCCCGGTAAGTCAAGGGTTAGCCAGGACCCTGAGGATTAATTGGAAGTTACATTGTGCTTATCGACCCCAGAGTTCAGGACAGGTAGAAAGAGTGAATAGAACCATTAAACAGACCTTACCGAAATTAAGCTTAGAGACCAGCATAAAAGATTGGACTATGCTCCTGCCTTCTGCAATGTTGCATGCAAGAAATACTCCCTCTGTTTCTTTGTGTAATCACACCCCCTTTGAAATTCTCTATTGTGCACCTCCTCCCGTAAGGGACCTAACCCCACTCTAAGACCTAACGATCCCTTCCACACCCCCTTGCTTGAGAGACTTAAAGCTCTTGAAAGAATTAAGAAATACCTGTGAAAACAGCTGGCCACTGCCTACCAACCTGGGGAGGAGGGGATTCCACATCGATATCAAGTAACAGACTTCATCGACGTAAGACGACATCAGGTGTCATCCCTGGAACCCTGCTGGAAAGGACCATAGCAGGTGCTACTTATAACACCTACAGTAGTAATGGTAGATGGAATCACTTCCTGGATCCATGCCTGTCATCTCAAGCCTGTGCCCTGTCCAGACTCTGGCTAGAAACTGAAAAAGACTGGTAACCCTTTAAAATTGCGTATTCGCCATGTGGATAAGGCTCTATACTCTCCCATTTACCACCAGTAGTCCTAACCCTCATCAGTCCGTTCAGCAGAGATGGGTGATCACAAATCCTACTGGAAAATAAGTATAATATATCTCGCATACAGCCCCCTTAGGATCTGGTGGCCATCTCTCCATACAGACATTTGTCAGCTGGCTATAGCTCTTTCCTATTGGTATATCCCTGATGAAGAGGATCCCACTAAAATTCCATTAAATGCCTTCTGTACCATAGATAATGGAAACAAACCTTATGGATGTAGGGACACGTGAGCCAGATGCAGGTTGGCTAGCCTAGATTGCTATGTTTGCCCAGCAGACTATCAAAGCCACAAACAGTCACGGCTGTGTGGGGGAAAAGCTGACTTCTTCTATATGTCATGGGAATGTGAGCATACAGGGGCTGCCTGATGGAACCCAAACTCCTCATCAAATTCAGTACAGAGCATTGGCCATACTACCAATTAGATAACCAAAACCGATGGCCCCCAGAGGGGTCTCCAGATCCTCAAATTCTGCGTGAACTTTTTAACTTCTGCAAGTGCTCAAAAGGGTGAAAGGCGATTCCCCTATGTGGAAGCCTTTTCCCTCCTTCACTCACATCCTGAACTATGCTTCTCCAAAAGATTCTCACCCTCAGCCTTCTGCTCCAGACTCTCTGCTGTCATTCCCACCTCAGCAAACTGATTTCTCCCCTCCAATTACTAGATGAAAAGCCCAAACCTCTGCCGGTTCTCAGACCACTGCCCCCTTGCTGAGGTAGCAGGTACTGAGGTACCCCTTCACCCACTCATTCCTCTCTTCTCCTGTCAGTGCCACACCGGGTCCCACCAGGTCCTCTTACCAGCTAACCAAAAGCTCAAACTAGCTGAGGAGAGCCCTCAGACCCTTATCCAAGATGTAATAAAAATGGCCTTTAATGTTGCTTTGTCAATACTGAAAACAGGTTTCTAAGTTTTTGAAAGTCCCTCACAGGATTTTGGGATACTCACTCCCGTCTTCCCCTCTACTCTACCTGTTCTACTGCTCACGTTTTTGTTGCCTGGAAAATCCCAAACCCGTTTCCCATTATTCTTTTACATCTCTCCTTCCTCATTCTCAGATCCTCGGAGGTGCTCTCAGCCCCACCTTCCCCGTCTTCCCCCGCTGTACCAGGCCCACCGAAAAGTCTTAACTGACCTTCTCCAGAAGTCTTCACCATGGCTGACTTTAAAACTTTCAGCAAAAGAGTCCCTATAAAAGAGTTCAATGTAGATAAATTTTCTTTATTCGTGTTGCCCTGTTCTACTTGGCCACTGCCTAAAAAACTCAGCACTTCTCAGCTAGACACCCCCCTTACTAGTTTTTCACAAAATATGAGAAAAAGGCCTCTGGCCTTGAGGTGGGGCTTCACAGAAATGGCTACATTTCTACAATAAAGAAGTTAAAATTGGGCTTCATTGTAACAGCTGGCAGGGGGAAAAATGAAAGGGAAGAAAAATTTCTCCCTCTCCCAGGTGTCCTTGATAAGTTAACTTGCCCAGAACAGAGGAAAAAAAAGAAACAAAAACTGCTTTTTGTGATCTTCTGCAGACTGTGAACTTCTGAGCCCCTTCCCTTATATGTTGGGTACAAAATTCTGAAACTATCTAAACTTGGGGTTCAGGGGATTAATTGATTACAACAGAAGCAGTGCCCTCTGAATCCATTTGCAACCAAATAGGACTGTTTCCCTGTCTTCCATGCTATCTTAGGTGCCTTGCCTTGTCCTTCCCTACAACAGTATAATTCTATATACTTAAACATTGTTTATGTTTTCATGAAATGGTTAACCGATGTGATTAATTGAAGTTGTTTCACAGAGTGCACTGACATGACGCAAGTTCATTTAAAGATCATATAGGGGGGCATACAACCCGGTTAAGCTGAAAACATATATCCTCACTTTAGCCATATATTAGGAATTTGGGTTTCTGCAGTGGTGGGTACAGGAACAACTGCCCTGGTCCATGGGACACAACAAGTGACCCAATTAGAAGCAGCAATAGACCAATAAATAAAGATATTAGAAACCTCCATCACAGCTTTGCAGGAATCTTTTACCTCTCTACCTGAAGTTGTTTTAGAGAACAGTCGAGGGTTGGATCTCCTCTTCATGAGAGAAGAGGGCCTTTGTGCTGCATTGAGGGAAGAATGTTGCTTTTATGCCGACCATACGGGAGTTGTAAAAAAAAAAAAAATCTATGAGTAAATTAAAAAGACGCCTTAAAGAGCATCAACAAGAGAGAGAGAGGCCCAAAAGGGTGGTTTGAGTCTTTGTTCACACAGTCTCCCTGGTCAACTATGCTTTTATCAACCCTGGCCAATCCAAGAATCCTTATATTATTGCTCACTATAAAACCCTGTTTGCTCAACCGTGTAATTTCTTTTCTCCAAGCTCAAATTGGTCAAGTTAAACATATGGCAATACCCCACTAGCAGACATAGAATTTAAACCTCCCTATGATCACTTTTATGATTAAAAGGATCCAGAAGAAGAAGTGGGGAATGAAAGGTTAATAAAATAGGTACTTGTCACTTCCTGTTTTTCTGTATGCTTAGAAAAACACTGTTGAAATATTGACAACTGTTTTCTAATCTTGTTTCCAGAATGTGCTGTCCCCAACTGCCAAATTGCAGAATGTACTCCCTCACCCGGTTGCTCGCAGACTGACCACTCGCCCTGACCCATCAATAAACTTCTCTCCCTGCAGCCTCCAAGGAAAGTATAAAAGATCAGCTTAAGCTGTTCTCAGGGCTCTCTGATCTATTCAAGGGAGCTTTGAGCCCCAGTATGCTGGACCGCCAATAAACCCTTAGCTGTTGCATAGTACAGTCTTTTGGTGGTCTCTTCCTCTTACGCTTGCCGGAATATTATTGGATGATTGAATGTAGAAGAGAACATCCTGTCAAAAAGGGATAGTCGGTAGGATTAGGAAGATAGTGGGTAGGCTTAGGAAGACGAGTGAGTATAGGATTTGGAACAAAAGTTCTTTAGCAATAGGGTTTCAGTTAGAGAGTGAAGTTAAATGTTAGCACAAGTGAAGAGTCAGTCACAATGATGAACTGGGGAAAATATGTAGGAAAGCAGATATCAATAGAGACATTACGAAATCAAGCAAAGTATAAAGTGAGTCATAGGATTAGACATTTTCAAGAGGGTTGAGGTTGAACACATAATCTTAGGAAGAAACAAATATGTAGTCACCAATAGGATTGACATTTGAGAGCATTAGGAAACCTGGACATGGATGTTTTAAGTAATCCATGTTCACTTTCCATTTAGGCTTTGGTACAATCATAAGCCTGACATTTGCATTTTGTGTCCAAATATTACTGTAATTAAATGTATATATAGATCAGGTGACATGAGTATTTCTTCCATCATTTCTGGGAGCAATACTTTGAAGACGTATAATTCATATTGGGGAATCAAAGAGGTTTACCTTGAGTCTATAAATATAGAGATAATGCATGAATAGACATTACTGTGAATAAATAATATAACTGGTTCCACTTTAAATAATGGCTTAAATTGATATCTGAAAACTTATGTGAAATTTTATATTGATATACAATCATTTATTTCAACCAGTTATACAACTAATGGTAATATTAGGGTTATGGTTTATCATGAAGCTGTGTGAGTTTTGCTAAAAAAGTGATTATGGAAATCAAAAATAATGTGTGTGGAAAGAAGTCTCATGAAAAGTCAAGCCAAGAAATATGGAGGAATACATGTGTTCTGAAGCAGGAAGTGATTGAAAGTCAAACAAATGCTTAAAAATTTGCTAACTAGTGGATGAAATGTATATATATCCTATGATGTGCATAAACTGAAGAAATACTAATGTACCAGTGTTGAATAAAAATGAACGTCAAACTACACATCATGTCCCATAGGAATCTACTTGAATTGATGTTAAACTGGGTCAGTTACTGTAGAAATATTAGTATTTGTATGCACCATTCACTGAAGTTAGTTTTCAGTACTAGGAAACAAATATATATGTCAGGTGGATGAATATTTCTGAGAATAATCTGGTGAAAAGTTGATTATAAATCCAAATATATGAATATGAATGAATTTAGAGAGTGTATAATAAGAAACATTTTTCATATTTTGAAAAATCTTGAGAATATATATATATATATACACACATATACAGATGGTGATGCTCATTGGGCTGTTTCCCTGCCCTTTCAGACCATGGAGCTGCTCATTGGGGGACTTTTTTGGCTCCACCCACGATGACCCAGCAAATCGACCTCAAGCGCAGGAGGTTTGTGGGAGGTGGAGAGGTTTGTGGGTGTGAGAGAGACTTTACAAGGAAGCCAGTTGTGGCAGTTAGCCTCTGGGAGTTTTTCCTGAGGAGCTGTTTTGTTTGGCGTGTGTGGTTCTAAAAATAAAGTTTGTTTCTTTTGACAAGTGGCTGCTGAATCGTGCCTAGCCAGACTGCAGCATTTGGTGGCTCGAACGGGGATTGACTGAGGGTAAGTGATAAGGTAAACTGCTCGACCCTGAGAGCAGGGCGAGAGGATGGGTAGCCATTTTAGGATTCCTCTTTTGTTTTGCTTCACGTTTATTTTAAGTTGCCTGTCCCTGGAGATGAGTTAAACGAAAGAAAAACCACTCAAATCTGAGGAAAAACTATTTATGTCTGAGGAACAGATTGGGATAAAGGTCGGATGCACATGTCAGGAGGATAGAAAGGCCATAATGACTTTTTGTTGTTCACTTTTTATTTCATTCTGTCTCGTTTTTTTTTTTTTTTTTCTTTTTTGCGTTATCTTGTTGGGTTTCATTAAAGTAGAAATACGGGATCAGAAATTAGTAAAAAACAAACTGAAATAGTGTTAAGGAAATTGTTACAGGAAGGAGGCATCTCACTAAAATCAGGGACAGTCAGGGCATACGTTGATACAATATAAAAATGTAGCCCATGGCTTTTAAAGTAAGAGTTATTAAATTTACCACAATGGAACCATCATGGTGAAGATTTAAAAAGAATAGAAAAGAACAGTTCAGGGACTCTGCCAGTTGGCACATTGCCATTGTGGTCTTTCATATCTGTTTTGCTTAGTCCAAAGCCTTCAGTTCAGACAAAGATAGAGGAACAAAGCTTAGAGCAGAAAAAGCCATCAGGGGAAAAGTTACAAAAGGACGCTGCTACTAACAACCTTCTATCATCAGAGGGTGTAAGTGTCCAACCAACAGTGCCACCTCTAAAGGAGACTGTTACTAACACCTTTCTATTCTGTAATTAATTTATTTTCCAATAGTCAGTATATATTTAATGCTATAGTATCCCTTGAAGGTGCTGGTAGGATTTCCCCTTCAGTACTGTTTTCTCTTTGCTTTCCAATATACAAAGTCTAATCTGGGACAGAAAAGATCCATTCTTTATAAGACGTATCTGGGCACATACAGGACTGCCTGGAGCCCTTAGTTTGGGCAATGATTTAGCAGATAAAACTACACATGACATATATTCATATTTTCTCTACACTAGAAGAAGCTACAAATTTTCAAAAAAGTTCCATGTCAATGCTAATACTTTACAAAAGCGTTTTGAAATAACTAAGGAACAAGCTAGACAAATAATAAAACAATGTCAAAATTGTGTGACCATTTTACCACAAGTTAATCCTGAAGTCAATCCGAGAGGATTGATACCTAACCATATTTGGCAGATGGACGTCACACACTTGCCAGAATTTGGAAAATTAAAATATTTGCATGTTACAGTTGACACTTCTTCTGGATTTTTGATGGGCTCCCTTCATGCCGGAGAAAAAACTAAAGATGTTATAGCTCATTGCTTAAAAAATTTTGCCACTGTGGGCGTTCCAAAACAGTTAAAAACAGATAATGCCCCTGGTTATTCTTCTACCTCTTTTAAACAATTTTGCTCATCATTTGGCATAACTCATATAACAGGAATCCCATACAATCCACAGGGAAAAGGCATAGTTGAAAGAGCACATCAAACTATTAAAATGTACTTATTAAAGCAAAAAGACGGAATTGGGAAGGGGTATATATTTCCCAAAGATAAACTTAAAATAACCATTTTTACTCTAAACTTTTTACATTTGGATTCATGAGGACTTAGTGCTGCAGAAAGGCATATGTGTCCAAAAAATGTGCATAAGCTCAAGGTACTTTGGAAGGCTATTCTAACAGGACAATGGAAAGGTCCTGACCCAGTAATTGTGTGGAGTCCAGGGTCTGTTTGTGTGTTTCCACAGGAAGAACAGCAGCCGATTTGGATTCCGGAGAGATTAACTAAAGTCCTGACCAAGTGATAGTCTGGAGTCGAGGGTCTGTTTGTGTGTTTCCACAGGAAGAACAGCACCGATTTGGATTCCAGAGAGATTAACTAAACTGATTTGTATAGACCAAAAAGAAGATGATTTGGCTCAAATCCATAACAGCTGGTATCCAAAACTCCAGTCTGGCTATCCTTACATCTGCGACAGAACCAGGATGCTTTTTTCAATATCAATTTTATTATTGCCCTTTCCCACAACATGAAGTTCTATTTTGTGTTTTTGAGCTAATGCAGACCTAGGTTACTGTTTTGCTGATCATTTCTATTTTTTGACTATAATTTTTTAAACATTCCAATGGTGATTTCACCTGTAAAAAGTTATAAGGCCTTTACTATTATGTAATGTGTTGTATGTATTATATTATGTTTGCACACTTGTGTTTTGTGTCATATGTTTGAATGTACATATGTCCATACATCATATATGATGTGCGCTCATGAAAAAATGGATCCAAATATTTTTTTTTTATTCACGTGTTTTAAATGTTTTAATTTAAATTGGGTAAACATCTGTTGAGGACTGTTTTAATATGTGAACAAAAAAGGACGTTAACAGAACTGTATGTTTACTTTCACCTTTCCTTTTCATTATATTGAATAATTCTCTTCAAGATAATGTAAATTGTTAAGAAAATGGTTTTTTTAGTACCTTTTAGAATGATACATAATTTTTTTTAGCCATTATTGCCAGAATTCCTATCTTCATCCCAGTGTCGGTGAAGACAAAGATAAAACCAATCTACAGATTGTGCAATAGCCATCACTGAACTCTTTGCAGAACTTGCCTGGACTATGTATCACTTGTGTGCATTTTGATCTATCTGTTGGTGCAGCGACTTGTGGTAGTGTTGGGGTATTTATGCTTATGCTGTCATTGGTGGTACAATTTTTCCAAAAGGAGCCATCAACTGGCTTGGTGTATCTTCCCTTTTCTCACTTTATAGAGGTCAGGAACCTTACAGAGGAAGGCGAAAGACTTCATCCGCAATGACTGCTCTTTTGGCCATTTTGGTTTTGGATGCACACATGGGATCTTTCTTTAGATCCATCAGGTGCTGAGAATATTATCAACAGCCTCACACAGGGCTAAGACACTGATTCAGACACATCCCTTTCCAAAGCAATTAAGCAAAGAGCCACAGGTGATGCCCATTCATTTCCATTTGAAAACTGTTTTCTTCAGGTTTCACAAAGGGGTGTCCTGAGGCAAAGAACATCCTGACATTCAGGGAAACAGAACAACAGTTAAGGAAAAGGCCCAAAGTAGGATTTCTCCACTGAGACTTTACATTTCAAACTGATATCTGAGTTTTCTCTGATGTTTGCCATTCCCTTCAGCTATCCATTACATGGCCATGTCACAGAGCTTGGAGGTGGTACATATCTTGGACACAAAACCATGAGCCTCTTCTGGAGAGTGGCCAGAATTCAGGAAGAAAATGGCAACTTAGGAAATTAGCAGGTGTTGCCCATTGATAAGGCAAGCCACAGTCCATTCATAAATTGTGCAGGATGAATGCTGGGAAGCTTTCTACTAGACAGGATACATCCATTGAATCATTCTCTTTTCTAAAGTCTACAACCACGGACACATTGGGATACACAGACATAGAAACACTCACCTTGTGAAATGACTTATTAAAAACAGTTCACTCCAAACCAAACAAACCACCTTTCCTACATATTCTCAGAACATGAGACAAACCAAAAACCCACACCCACACCCACAAAGGCACCTCCTTCCCCAAAATGGGTCTGTGACTATCCGAAGTGTTCTCTGACTGGTGGACCACACTGTGTTCCCCTGAAATGGCCTGTCCTGTATCAGATTAGGTCTCCTTGGCCAACTCTGTGAAGTTGTCAGTAGCCAGAGGTGAGCTCCTACCTACTTGCTCAGGAAAGGCCCCTCTTCAGAGCTCTCCTGGTATTTGGCCTTTCTCACATCAGTAGGAATCAAGAAAGAATGACTCTGTCTTTGGAAAATCCAAACAATTGAGAACACTGGGACTGGGACTGGGACTGGCTCTGGGTTCCTGGCTTCCTAGATACCAAGTTCAGAGAGTTCCATCACCAAGGAATTGACTTTAGTCACTTCCTTTAGGAACTGAATGAGTTCACCGCCTTGGCAACCACTTTGACCTAACATTTTATTCCAAAAGTCCCATGAGATGGAGGCTGGCTCTGCTTCCTCTGACACTTTCACAAGTTTGAATGGTATGTCAACCATAGGCACCCAGGGACAGCTCTCCACACATGCCTGGTTTTTTTCCATCTTCTCTACATTAAGAAAAGAGAGGCTGATTCAGACATATCCCTTCATCCTGACCAGGTTGTTTGCCATGTAAGATGACGTTTGCTCTCTCAGGTCTTTCACAGCTGCCTACAACTTATCCAGGGATCATTTCTGTATGGACATTCGAGGTTCTCAACTGGTGGAAGATCACCTACATTCCTGTATTGAAATACCAACTCCATCCCTGCTCTTCTAAAAAGTTAGATTGAGGGAACAGTGTATGATTAGGGTTAATAACAGGTTCAATTTTGGTTAGGAATCATTCTGAGGGTTGAATAATGGTATTGGGAACCTGCGATATTTACAAGAATATATAGGGGATATATAAGTATGAAAACAGAAATCTTGGTAAGATTTGAAGCCCAGAAGGGCATTGGGCACTTGATTTACGTTCTGAACAGATGTCTCAGATAAATCGATATACAATGGCATAGAACCATGTACCATGGATGATTGAATGTAGAAGAGAACATGCAGTCAAAAAGGAAGAGTCGGTAGGATCAGGAGATAGTCATTAGTTTTAGGAAGAAGAGTGAGTATAGGATTTGGAACAAAATTCTTTAGCAATAGGGTTTCGGTTAGAGAGTAAATGTAAATGTCAGCATATGTGAAGTGTCAGTCACGATGATGAACTGGGCAAAATATGTAGGAAAGCTGATATCAATAAAGACTTTAGGAAATCAGGCAAAGTATAAAGTGAGTCACAAGATTAGACATTTTTAACAGGGTTGAGTTTGAATATATAATCTTAGGAAGAAAAAAATATGTAGTCACCAGTAGAATTGAAATTTGAGAGCATTAGGAAACCTGGACATCGATGTTTTCAGTAATCCATGTTCACTTTCCATTTAGACTTTGGTACATCATAAGTGTCATCTTTGTGTTTAGTCTCCAGAATATTACTGTGATAAAATGTATATGTAGATCAGGTGACACGAGTATTTCTTCCACCATTTCTGGGAGCAACATTTTGAAGATGTATGAATTAGAATTGGGGGGAAAAAAAGAGGTGTATTCTGTTTCTATGAATATAGAGATAATGCATGAAGAGACCATATGGTGAATAAATAATATAACTGGTGCCACATTAAATAATGGATTGAATTGATATCTGAAAATATATAAGAATTCTTATATTGATATAAAATCATTCATTACAACCAGTTATACATCTAATGGTAATAATAGGTTTATGTTTTTTATGAAGAGTGTGTGAGTTTTGCTTCAAAAGTGATTATGGAAACCGAAAATAATGTGTTTGGAAAGAAGTCTCATAAAAAGTCCAGTCAAGAAACATGGAGAAATACATGTGTTCTGAAACAGGAAGTGATTGAAAGTGAAACCAATGCCTATTAATTTGCTAACAAGTGTGTGAAATATATATCCCATGATGTGAATAAACTGAAGAAATAGTAATGTACCAGTGATGAATATAAATGAACGTCAAAATACACATCATGTCCCATAGGAATCTACTTGCATTGATTTTAAGATGGGTAAGTTACTGTAGAAATATTAGGATTTGTGTGCACCATTCACTGAATTTAGTTTTCAGTACTAGGAAACAAATATGTATTTCAGGTGGATGAATATTTCTGAGAATAATCTTGTGAAAAGTTGATTAGAAATCCACATAGATGAACATGAATGAATTTAGGCAGTGCATAATAAGATGCAAATATTTCATATTTTGAAAATTTTGGAGAATATATATATATATATATATATATATATATATATATATATATATATATATATATACACATACACACACAAAACCCACATAGAGAAATTAAATAGTAGAAGTATATATGACAATCAAAATTCATTGTGAAATATATATGCTCCACAGATCCAAAAATATTCATTTTACTGAACATAGATTTATATATAATATTGTTCAACCAGGAAGCTCACCCATAAGTTGAATTTTCAGTTCCAACAGTGTTTATGAGGAGTGATCTATTCTCACAATTTGTATCTTCCAAGTCAGATAACTCACAAAAATGTACATGTGATACCAGTTAGGATTCTATATGTGCTTATAAAAATACATGTGCTGAATAGGCTACAGAGAAAGGGAGACAGGAATTCACATATTTGTTAACTTTAAAATCACATGGAGAACTATTTCAACAAAAAGTTGACTACATTTATAACTCCTGACCTATATAATGCAAAAATCAGGTCCAAAAATACACCAGGCCTCCTCTGAACTGCTTGTATTTCTATTCTGTTTGGGTTATTTTTCTCCATCATATTAGGATTAGTAGTGAGAGTCTAGTAGGGTATTGGTTAGTGTCAGGGATTCAGTATTTCGAATGGAAATTTGGAAAATGAATCCAAAGTGTATGCAAATATGTGCTACACAAAAATCTTCCCACTTTCATCCAGAACAATGCCTTGACAATACCTTCGCCCCAAGTAAGACACAATTAGAGGAAAAGAGTTAGAAAATCTGTGAATACATAAGTGGAATGGAAAATTCTCATGAGTTTACAACCTTGGAGGTGGTAGAGGAGTTTCCAAAAGTAAGGGATAGTGTAAGCACTCCACAAACGTGGAGCTCTGCTGGCCTAAAGACTTCTTGAGAAACTGCTTCTGTGGTTGGGCACTTGAAATATATTTTGTTGTACGGAGCTTTAGCTTCCTTTCTAGTGAGTCCATCAAAGATGGGTCTGCATCTATGTGTCACCTAGAGGACATGGTTTCTGATTTTCCAATGAATATGAGACAAGAGTGCTGAATTCTCTCTTTGGAGTTCAATTGTGGCAACAGGGGGCTAAGTGGTCTCCACTCTGTGGACTGTGAAGCCATTTGGAATTCCTCCAATGTTTGTGGTGTTTATTGCTGCTGCACTGGATGTTTGGTATGTGCTTCACGAAATACAAGGAATCAACAAGGAAACAGTGCTGTAGGGAGGTCTGTCATGTGTGGTGGGACAGAGTCTGCAGAAGAAAGCACCCACCAGGCTTCAATCTCACATAGCTTGCCCCCTTGAGCATAGCAACCGGATTCTGAATATTGCCCTGAAACCTCTGCATATAACAAGATGCCTTTACATATAAGGGTCTGCTGGCTGCACCATGTCAGTCACAAGCCATTTGGAATCCAATGGCAGATCCCCATGGCCCCACCAGAGATGTTTTATCACACACCTGCACACCACTGCTCTAGGCCCACTAGTCAGCAGGCTCCAACTTTCTGGCATCTCTGTTCTACACCATATCATGAAACCCAGTCTATCAAGGCACTGTCTGGTACACTCATGATCAGCAACAGGACATCCAAATGTTCTCCAGTGCCACCTGTTCATGGGAATTTCAAAAATTTCATGGTATTTATCTAGCCATTTTTCAAGGATGTAGTTGGAGGCACTGTGGGTTTCAATTCATTCTGGAACCATTAAATGTGAGAAAGTTCATTTCAAAGAAAGCTCTGGAGAGGTATCACAGGCAAGGCTTCCCAATGAGTGGCCAAAATGTCACATGAAGGCAGGGGCTTTGAGGTCTACAAGGTGAGGTCCATGTGTGTTTTGCCTCTCAAGTACAGATGCCAAGTTTTTCAGAATTAAATCATGTGATATCCTGGCTGATATTCCCAGTGCTCTGTGAAAAGCCACTCTGGCCCTAGAAAAGTTTGCAAGGGCAACTCTTATGTGTGGCCTCCTAAGATCAAACACAATTCATGGCAATACTTTTCTGAGTTCAGTTCCAGACTTCAGTCTCTAAGAGGAATCACACCAGAGTTCAAGACCAGGTGGACCAAATCATCACTTCTAACTGCCACACAAATGACCACAATTAAAACCAAAACACTCCCACGTATCCCTCATCTTCGTCCATATAGGCACTCATCATAAACTCTGGCTGGTGTTTTCCATGGGTTGTGCATCTCAGGAAAGTGTTGAAAATAAGCTCCCTTGCCACTCATTTGCCTAAAGTCAGGGTGGCCTTGACACCCTTCGTGTGAACCAGGAGTGATCAAATTGGCCTGCCATTAATACTGATCTGCTTCTCCAATTTGAGGCCTACTGACGGTCAGGTATAGATTCTTCATGTAATTTGGAGTCATGAGAAAACCCAAGCACTTCTGCTGGGCTTTTAAGAACTCATTTGACCCAAAGGATCCCTATTCTCATTTGATGGAATTCAGGAACCTAACAGAGGAAGGCAAGAGACTTCACCCACAATGACTGCACTTTTTGCCATTTTGGTTTTGGATGCATACATGGGATCTTTATTTAGATCAATCAGGTGCTGAGAATCTAAGCCACAGCCTCACAAAGGGCCAAGAGGCTGATTCAGACACATCTCTTTCCAAAGCAATTAAGCAAAGAGCCACAGGTGATGCTCATTCATTTCCATTTAAAAACATTTTTATTCAGACTTCAGAAAGGGGTGGCCTGAGGCAAAGACCTTCCTGACATTCAGGGCAACAGAACAATAGGTAAGCAAATGGCCCAAAGCAGGGTTTCTCCACTGAGACTTTCCTGGTCACACTGATATCTAAGTTTTCTGAGATGCTCGCTATTCTCTTCAGCTATCCAGTACATGGCCATGTGACAGATTATTTAGGTGGTACATATCTTGAACAAAATACCATGAACCTATTCTTTAGTGGGGCCAGAATTCAGGAAGAAAACAGAAACTTAGGAGGATAGCAGGTGTTGCACATCAATAAGCCTGCCACACTCTTTTCATAAATTAGGCAGGATGAATGCTGGAAAGCTGCCTACTAGACAGGAAACATCCATTGATGCATTCTCTTTTTTAATGTCTACATCCACAGACACAGTGTGATACACAGACATAGAAACACTCACCTTGTCAAACGACATTCTAGAAACAATCCAGTCCAAACCAAACAAACCGCTTTTTCTACCTGTTCTCAGAACATGAGACAAAACCACAAACTCACACGCACACCCACAAAGGCACCTCATTCCCCCAAGTAGGTCTGTGACTATATGGAATGTCCTCTGACGGCGGGCCATACTATCTTTCTCTGAAATTGCCTGTCCTGTCTCAGATCTGGTCCTTTGGCCAACTCTCTGAGGTTGTCAGAAGCCAGTGGTGAGCGACTACCTGCTTTTTAAGCACAGGACCATCTTCAGAGCTTTCCGGGCATTTGCCCATCCTCAAATCAGTAGATACCAAGAATGACTGACCCTGTCCTTGGTAAATCCAAACAAGTGAGCCCACTGGGAGTGGGACTGGGAATGGCTCAGGGTGCCTGCTTCCTGGATCCCAAGTTCAGAGAGTTCCATCACCAAGAAAGTTAGGTAGGTCAATTCCTTCAGGAACTGAATGAGGTCACTGCATTGACAAACACTTTGTCCTAACAGTTGCTTCCAAGAGTCCCATGAGATAGAGGCTGCCCCTAGTTCCTGTGACACTTTCACAAGTTAGAATTGCATATCAACCATAGGCACCCGGGAATAGCTCTCCACACATGTCTCATTTGGTCCATCTTCTCTACATTAAGAATAGAGAGGCAGATTCAGACACATCCCTTCATCCTGACCAGGGTTTTTGCCATGGAAGATGATTTTGCTCTCTTAGGTCCTTCATAGCTGCCTACATCTTATCCAGGGATAATTTTTGCATGAACCTTTGAGGTTCTCAGCAGGTGGAAGATCCCCTATATTCCTGTATTGTAAGACCAACTCTGTCCCTGCTCTTTTATAAAGTTATATTGAGGTAACAGTGTATGATTAGGGTTAATAACAAGTTTGATTTGGGTTAGGTATCATTCTGTGAGATGAATAATGGTATTGGGAACCTACGATATTTACAACAATATACAGGTGAAATAAGTTTGAAAACAGAAATCTAGGTAAGATTTGAAGCCCATTAAGGCATTACGCCCTTGAGTTGGTTACATAGATTTGAATTATATTCTGCACAGACATCTCAGATAAATCGAGATACAATGGCATAGAACCTTGTACTTTGGATGATTGAATGTCGAAGAGAACATCCAGTCAAAAAGGGATAGTCGGTATGATTAGGAAGATAGTTGGTAGGTTTAGAAAGAAGAGTGAGTATAGAAGTGGGACCGAAAGTTCTTTAGAATTAGAGTTTTGGGTAGATGGTGAATGTAAATGTCAGCATATGTGAAGAGTCAGTCAAAATAATGAACTGGAATAAAACGTAGATAAGAATATATCAATAGAGACATATGTAAATCAGGCAAAGTATAAAGTGAGTGATAGGATTAGAAATTTTGAACAGGATTGAGGTTGAATATATAGTCTTAGGAAGAAACAAATATGTAGTCACCAATAGGATTGACATTTGAGAGCATTAGGCAACCTGGACATGGATGTTTTTAGTAATCCATGCTCACTCTCCATTTAGGCCTTGGTAAAATCATAAGTGTGACCCCTGCTTTTTGTGTCCAGAATATTACTGTGAAAAAATGCATATGTAGATCAGGTGACATGAGTATTTCTACCACCAATTCTGGGAGCAACATTTTGAAGATGAATAAATTAGTATTGCGGTTACAAATAGATGTACCCTGTGTCTATGAAAATAGAGATAATGCATGGATAGACCATACTGTGAATTAATAATATAACTGGTTCCAACTTTAAATAATGGATTGATTTGATATCTGAAAATATACAGGAAATCTTATATTGATATACAATCATTCATTCCAACCAATTATTCATCTAATGGTAATATTAGGGTTATGGTTTATCATGAAGAGTGTGTGAGTTTTGTTTCAAAATGATTATGGAATTCGAAAATAATGTGTTTGAAAAGAAGTCTCATGAAAAGACCAGTCAAGAAACCTGGAGAAATACATGTGTTGTGAAGCAGGAAATGATTTGAAGTGAATCAAATGCCTACAAATTTGTGAACCTGTGTATGAAATATGTATTTTATGATGTTCATAAACTGAAGAAGTAGCAATTTACTAGTGTTGAATAAAATGAACTTCAAAATACACATCATGTCCCATTGGAATCTACTTGCATTGAATTAAACTGCATCAGTTACTGTAGAAATATTAGGATTGTATGCACCATTCATTGAAGTTAGTTTTCAGTACTAGGAAACAAATATGTATTTCAGGTGGATGAATATTTCTCATAATGATCTTGTGAAAAGTTGATTATAAATCCACATACATGAACATGAATGAATTTAGGTAGTGTATATAAGACACACATATTTCATATTTTGAAAAATTTAGAGAGTGTGTGTATATAGATAGATAGATAGATAAATAAATAGATAGATATACACACACACAAAACACACAGAGAGGCAATTAAAAGTAGCAATATATATGCCAATTGAAATTCATCATGAAACATATATCAACCAGATTAAAAAATATTTATATTACTGAACATGGATTTATGTATAATGTTGTTCTACTAGGAGGCTCACCCATCATTTGAATTTTCAGTTCCAACAGCGTTTAGGAGGAGTGATCTCTTCTCACAATTTGTATCTGCCATATCAGCACACCTCAAAAGAAAATATGTGTGATACCAGGTAGGATTCTATATGTGCATATAAAAATACATGTGCTTAATAGGCTACAGAGAAAGAGAGACAGGTTTTCACATATTTGTTAACTTTAAAAACACATGGAGATCTATTTCAATTAAAAATTAACTAGATTTATTACACCTACCCTATATCATGCAAAAGGCAAGTCCAACTATACACCATACCTCCTCTGAACTGCTTGTATTTCTATTCTGTTTGGGTTATTTTTCTCCATCATATTAGGATTAGTAGTCATTGTCTAGTAGGGTATGGTTTAGTGTCAGGTGTCTCGGCCGGCAGGACACATCAAAGTGTGCGTCAAACCTCGTTGGGGAGGAATGAAGGGACAAGAGAAATGAGAGATGACAGCAAAACAGTAGTTCTGATCATGCTGCAAACTTTTACAGTTTTCACAGGGTATTTATATGCTGCAGATAGGAAATCTCTCTTATGATCAGCTGCTGGATGTCTTCACAGGGTGAGATAACCTCAGGATATTTCAGAAAGACAGATGGCCGCAGGATGTCTCAGGGAGATAGATGGCTGTCGGATGTCTCCTAGGCAGGATGTCTCCCAGAGGGCTGTTTCTTTTAAGTGTCAGGCTATTCTTTGAGGAGAACTTCCTTCTAGCCCCTTACCTTCCCCCCTTTCTTATATAAAATATTTGACCATACCTTACCGGCCAATGTTTTAGGGGGAGATAGAGGCTTTGTTTCTCAATGAGGCCTTAGAATATCTCCTGATCTGAGAGAGCATGTTTACTAGAAGATTTCTTGGTGGCCATGGCATGTTTTCGAGGAGACGGCTTTGAGGGGGATGCATGCCAACCGCCATGCACCAAAGCGTGTCACTCAGAGGTCTTGTGTTTGGGTATCCGTGGATCCATCCTCCCACAGTCTTTCCTGCACCCTCCATTATTATGGCCTAAGGTCCTCACTTCATGGGTGCATCCTCCCCCAAGTGAAGGGGCACTTTGAGGATGAACCCTTATGGCAATGGCAGAAGATTGTTAGTCAGAGCTATTTCTTATAGTTTTATTTAAGAAAGAGAGATCTGTGGGGATGTAAACTTAAGAAATAAGCCTGTGAGAAGGGTAGAACATCCTTTTAAATGTTAGCAGCAAGGTCTTCCATCTCCAGACGATGATAGCGCACCTGTATGGGCTTAGAGGCCAAAATATTAATCTGTTCTTTAATAAATTGTACCAGCCTGTTTATAATGCAGGGTCCTATAGACACTATTTAAAGTAAACCCAACAAAGGGCCTATTAGGGGAAGAAGGTAGGGTAGAAATCCACTAAGCCCAGTCCAGAGTGGATTTTCAAATAGTTCCCTTCGTCTCTCTTTTACATCTTCTTGAACCTGCTTAATTTTAGTGCATACTATGCCTGATTAATTGGCATAAATGCAGCATTGTTCCCCTAAGGCCAAGCGAATACTTCCCTGGTTAGCTGTCAGCAAATCTAAGCCTCGTGTGTTTTGAAGGAACACTTCTGCTAGGGAGTCTATTTGGTCCTTCAAATCTTTAATGGTTCCTGATAGAGTTTGTACATCATTTATAAAGTTGTTGAGACAGGCGACGGTAAGAGTGGATAGCCGTGCCTAAACCAGTGTACCTGTGCCCACAGCAGCTGTTATTCCAAGGCTCGCAATGAGTGGTAAGGCATGTATTACCCACCTGTGTCTTATGACTAAGATGTCTAGGCTAGGAATGGGTAGACGTTCGTCTCATGGGACAATAGTTATATCAGGGAGGAATAAGGTAAGAACACAGCCACTGATCCAATTCACTGGAAGCCTGGGGAAGGCCGAGTTTTCTCCACACATAAAAACTGTGCCATTGCGTAACAAAGAGATGGGTTGGGTGAGGAATAATTTTGTACTTTTGAGCAATTTCCAAAGGAAGTAACTCCAACATCAATATCATAGGTATTATTCTGCATCGTGCCTAAAAGACATAATGTAAATGTGCCTATAGGCTGTAATTATAAAAAAATCCGGGTTGGCATGTATTATCATTGTCTATGATAGAATTAATAGGAACTGCCATAGGCATGATTGTCCCTGTTGTCATGCAGAGCCAGCAATCACCAGCAATGGTGGGGTTGGAATTATTAAGCAAGGAGAAGGTAGTTTCCAAAATTTCTAATGTATTGATATCTAAACCTCGGAGCTGGGATTTAGGCTACATTAAGGGATGATATGTGAGCTCAGGAATTTGGGGTTTCAAAAGTTTGATTATCTGAGGATGCTTGACAGCATCAGTGGGTCCTCCACGATAAGAGACCCCTGTAGGGGCCTTAATGGGCCAGCAGGAGGGTTTACCAACACTGCCTTGCCACCCAGGTGACTGTAGCTTGGTGTATTTGCCATCTCCTCCCCGGTCAAAGAGAAAGGGGGTATAATGAATAGTGGTCCCCCCTTCTGCATGAGGTTTAGTTAGGGAGGCTTCAAAAAATTTTTCTCCTTGCTTGTTAACACAAATTAAGAGTGACACATAACAAGAGCCATACATCGCCTGTGTATTCGTACAGGTTGCAGAACAATTTTGGAGAGCTTTACTTGTACTAGGGGGAATAATCTTTGGCTTGTTAACACATACACATTTAGGCTGATGAACTACTCTGAGTTTATGGTCAACCTCGGCCAGGAGGTAAACCACTTTAGTCACGCAGTCAGCAATCTGGGTCCAACTAGTGCGAGCCTGAGTTCAAGATCCTCACTTGCACTCGCAGGGGGGCCCAAAGAGGTACTCCATGATGTTGGAAGGTGGAGGGCCAAGGCCTCCGTGTACAACCCTGTTCAGCAGAAGTGCCTTAAGCAGAATCCAAACACAGATTGTTGGCTGCATCTGAAAAAGAGGAAAATTTGTCCTCAGGGGGAGCACCTCCATCCCTAGGTTGAGGTAAGTCATTAACCTGTTTAACCAGGTGTTCTGGTAACCATCTTGGGGCTGCTTGCTCTTGGTCCAAAACACAAGCTGAGCCTCGTCCCCAGATGAAAAGAGGTTCTGGGCCTTTCCATTTATTTGTAAGGGGATTGCGCCACATAACAGGTGGGCGAACAGAATTGGACGAGGGATGCCAATGTCTGTCTGTGGCTGAATGGCCTTCACTGTCGAGAGTAAGAAAAATAAGGGCAAATAATTCATGGTTAAGGCGATGCCTGGGAGTGGTAAATATAAAGGCGGAAGCCTTAAAGAGGGTTAGCCAAGTCTTTAAGGTAAGGTGGGCACGTTCCACAATGCCTCGGCCCTGAGGTTTGTATGGAATTCCAGTAGTATGACAAATTTACAAGGTAGCACAAAATTGTTTAAACTTGGCACTGGTATATGCAGAACAATTATCTGTTTTAATATGTATTGGTTTACCCATTACAGAAAAGGCTGAAACAAGATGAGAAAGGACATCTTTGGGACTCTCTCCAGAATGTGGTCATGCAAAAATAAAGCCACTGAAGGTATCTATAGAAACGTGTATATATTTGGTTTTTCCAAATTCAGGAAAATGAGTACATCCATTTGCCAAAACTGATTGAGCAGTAATCCTCTGGGGTTAACTCCCAACTGTTGAATGGGGAGGGAGACAGCGCAACCAGGGCATGTTTTTACTATCTCTCGTGCCTGTTGCCTGGTAATTTTACAAAGTAATCGAAGGCTCTGGGAATTTAGATGGTGAAAATTGTGTAACTCCGTGGCCTTTTGAATGGAGCCAACAAAAATTGGAAAGATGGAACGAGTTGCTGCATCAGCTTGGGGATTACCTTGTGTTAGAGGGCCGGGAAGATCAGAGTGTGCCCTGATTTGTCCTAAGAAAAATGGGTGTTGTCTGGCCTGAATTAGTTGCTGAAGCTGGTGAAACAGAAAGGCCACATTGGAAGAAGCCTTAATAGTGAGTGAAATCTCCAGCAGGAGCACAGAATGAGCAATGCAGGCACTTTCTGCATAAATATTAACAGAATTATCAAAAAATGTTATAAAAACTTGTGTTATGGCAAACAATCCAAAAACTGTGCTGACTGATAGACACTATCAAAGGTGGTAGGCTGGTTATTGATAACAAAGACCGCATGGCCATTATTGGAACCATCTGTAAAGACAGTAAGGGCTTGAGGAATGGGAGCCTTTTGAGTAATTTTGGGAAAAATAAATGGATGTAACTGGACAAAATGTAAAAGGGGGTCATTGGGGAGGTGGTTATCAATTGTTCCCAAAAGCCTGATAGGGCAATACCTGATTCATCCACTGTCTGTAGTAAACATTGGGTTTGGTCCTTAGTATATGTAATTAAAATATTATCAGGGTCTTTGCCAAAATGTTGTCGAGAAAGCAAATGACCTTTAATAATAGTAGAAGCTACCTGAGCAAGATAAACAGTAATATCCTTGGAGGATGTGGTGGGTAAATGGACCCAAAGCAAGGGGCGGCCTTTAATTTTAAAATGTGTATTTTGCTGCCGAAATACTCCTGTGGGTGTATGAGGAGTGTGTAAAATAACCAGAACCAGAGGAAGGTTGTAAGAAATTTGTGTAACAAACTGTTGGGCAATGGCTTCTGTGACTTGGTTTAATGCCTCTCATGCCTCGGGAGTAAGCTTTTGAGAGGAGGAGGGGTGGGAATCACCTCTCAAAATATCATTAAGGGGCAAAAGTACACAAGTGGGCAATTTTAAATATGTTCTTATCCATTGAATATCCCCAGGTAATTTTTGAAAATTATTAAGGGTGTGAAGATGGTCCACACGTAGTTGTATTTTAAGAATTTGGATCTGATTATCTTGAAGTTTAAGGCCCAAATAGGTATCAGAGTCCTGTGTTTGAAACTTATCAGGAGCTATCTGTAGTCCTAAGGTAGTGAGGGTTTTGTAAAGGTCCAAGTAACAATTATTAAGGTCATGGGTGTTAGGTGCAGCAATTAACAAATCATCCTTTTAATGTAAAATATAAATTTGTGGCCATCGCTCTCTCACAGGGTCTATTGCTTGAGCAACGTAATTTTGGCAAAGACTAGGGCTGTTGGCCATACCGTGGGGAAGAACCTTTCATTGAAATCTCTGCATAGGGCCCTGAAAATTAATGCGAGGGAGACTAAAGGCAAAATAGGGTCTATCCTCAGGATCTAAAGGAATGGTAATACAGCAATCTTTTAAGTCAATAACCATTTTACAATTGTTTTGGGGAATTGCCACTGGTGTGAGAATACCTGACTGTAGTGCTCCCATCGGGAGCATAACTTTATTAATGGCACACAAATCTTGTAAAAGGCGCCACTTGCCTGATTTTTTATTGATAACAAAAATTGGAGTATTCGATGGTGAGGTTGAGGGCTCTACATGGCCGGCTGCCAACTGTTCCTGCACTAACATGGAGGCAGCCTCCAATTTTTTCTTAGGTAAGGGGCCAATGATCCACCCACACAGGAGTTTGAGTCTTCCAAATAATTTTATCTGCATGAGGTACAGGAGGGTCAGGGACCAACACTAAAAATCCGAATACCCAAGGCCATATGTATTTGTGTTTTGTATGGGTTGTAGAGGCTCAACCAGTTTTCGTCTCAGTCTCCCCAGGCCTGTACCAGGGACAAAATTCATACTAAGCATTTGATGAGTCACCATGGAATTGGGACTGGGAAGAATAACTTCCATTTGACTCAAAATATCTCGGCCCCATTGGTTAATAGGTTAGGTCAGGAACATCGAAAAAAGTGACAGTTGACTTATTACCCTCTTTATCAGTCCAGCTAATAGACCTAGAGCTGACTGGAGGATTTTTTGATTGTCCTGTCTCTTTAAGGTCACTCAAGGGTGGGGTGAGGGGCCAACCAGATGGCCAGTATTTTTTAGACATAATTGTGGCATCAGCTCCAATATCTAGAATTCCTTGGAATTCCTTTCCTTCAATAAGTAAGCTAAGGGGGTGTATTGTGAGAAATTGGCTGAACCCAATACACATCAGAGGAGCCCAAGGAGGCAGTCCCCAGCGGTAGGTTTGGGTGGTGGAAGTGCCTCCTGAATCCAAGGAAAGGAGTATTAATTGTGCAAGTCTTGTTTCTGCGGGGATGGCCACAACTCCATTAATAGCTGTGGCCAGTATTTTTATTTCTCCATTGAAATCATTATCAATAATGCCAGGGAAGACCTGAACACCTTATAAGGTAGTAGAGGCTCTTCCAAGAATAAGGGAAGACATATGAGATGGAGGGGGACCCCTAATTCTAGTGGGTATTAACTGGGTCCCTTGCAATGTGTCTAATATTTTCTCAGTGGTGGCACAGAGGTCCAATCCTGCGCCGCCTGGTGTGGCTCGTTGGAAGGAGCAATTGTGGAGAAGGATTTTGAAGTAGGTTGGTAGTTTGGGAGGGAACAAAACTTATTGCCCCTGGGTTTGTCTTGGGAAAGTCGGGGCCAGGGGTTGGCCCTGCAGTGATTTTCTGTGGTAAGCCATTGTTGTAAATTGTGGCCGCCATTAGAAGATGGCGCCGGCTTCCACTGTGGCCTGTGATAAATCAAATTCCTTTGTGGAGAGTTGGCACGCTATCTCTTGCCACCCTATAAGAAAGATCCACGCGGCGGCTTAAGATTGGTACGTGGGAGGCTTTATTAGGCTGTGCTTGGGCCCTCGGGGGAAGAAGGAAGAAAGGGAGTCACTAAAAGATACTTAAATCAAGGCCTGAATAAACTGCTGAAAGAAGATTCCTGAGTTGCGTCTTCCTTGCGGGCAAGGGGTCGCGACAAGTGGTGCCGAGACCCGGGAACCAGAACTTTCAGCAGTCAGGGGTGGTGCACCAATTAGTCCCAGGTAAGGTGGGACCCGCGATTAAAGCGGAGATTAGTCCCAGGTTAATTGGGACCTGTGATTAAAGCAGAGATTAGTCCCAGGTTAATTGGGACCTGCGATTAAAGCAGAGATTAGTCCCAGGTTAATTGGGACCCCGGTTAAAGCAGAGATTAGTCCCAGACTAATTGGGACCCGCTGTCAAGGCGGCAGCTCCTCTGTAAAGCCAGAGAGAGCATTAAATCTTATTGCAGCTGCACTGTGTACTTTTGCTCTTACTTTCACTCTTGTTTGTTGTGTGTCTTTTGTTGTGTCATGGGTGCCGTATCTTCAAGTCCGCTTCTCCTGGCCCTAGATAACCTGTTACGTTCCAAGGGCCTAAAAGTGAAACGTAGTACTTTACAGAGATTTTTACAGAAGACAGATGTTATTGCACCGTGGTTTGCATTTTCTGGCAGTCTTACACTGCCTAGCTGGGATAAGTTAGGCACAGACCTTGACTTTGCTTCTGAGCAGGGCATATTAGAGGGTGGGGTGATACCCCTTTGGAGGATGATTTGTAGTTGCCTCGCAGATAGCAGATGTCAGGAAGCACTTACTAAAGGACAAGAAGTTTTAGAGCAATTACATGAAGAAAGATCAGAAATGGCAGGCAGTGAGGTATTTCAGGAGGGTGGGAGTGTGCGGAGCGAGAAACAGGGGAGGAAACAATTATCTCCGGCAGGCAGTGACGTATTTCAGGAGGATGGCAGTGTGCGAAGCGAGAAACAGGGGAGGAGGCGATTGTCTCTGGCAGGCAGTGAAATATTTCAGGAGGAAGGGAATGTGCAGAGCGAGAAATGGGGGAGGAAACGCTTGTATCCAGATCTCAGTACACTGCGCACACTCCCATGCAAAAGTGGGTCAGAAGAGGAGGAGGATGAACAGGAGAAGCTCGGAAGACTGTCTCGGCAGCTAGGGAGTTTAACTATGGGAGAAGGGAACAAAAATAAACAGGAGCTCAGAAAAAAAAAAAAAAAAAAAGAGATCCTCCGGACCCGCCGCCGTACGGTGGGGGTGTTTCGAGGAGAGCTTTCCATGCCCGAACATAGAGGGGGCTGTTAACATTTTTACTGATGGTTCCAAGTCTGGAATGGGAGCTTATGTAATTAATGACTCTCCCCCTATCCAGCATCAATTTGCTCCTGGAAATCCACAATGGGTAGAACTACAAATTTTTATTGAAGTTTTTAAACAGTGTTCTTTTCCTTTTAATCTTATTTCAGACTCCAGCTATGTGGTACAAGCACTAAAAGTCCTGGAGGCCGTGGGAACTATTAGTGATGCCCACAATGTGTCTGTTTACTTTACTCAGCTTCAGCAGCTTATCTCTAACCGCACTGCTTCTTTTTATCCAATGCATATCAGGGCTCACACCTCTCTTCCTGGTCCGTTATCCCAAGGTAATGCCTGTGCAGACTTAGCCACTAGAAGTCAATTGATATGCTTGGCTTCCTCCTTAGAGGGGGCTAAGTTGTTTCACCAAAACTTCCATGTTAATGCATTAACGTTGCGCAGGCGTTTTTCCATTTCAAGAGCGGATGCTCGGCAGATAATATTGCAATGTCCCCATTGTGTCACATTTCTTCATCCCCCTAATTATGGAGTAAACCCACGGGGATTAAAGCCATTGGTTGTTTGGCAAATGGATGTGACACATATACCTGACTTTGGTAACCTTAAGTATGTGCATGTTTCCGTTGATACGTGCTCTGGAATTATCCATGCTTCTGCTTTATCGGGAGAAAAGGCACGTAATGTCATTACTCACTGTTTAGAGGCATGGGCAGCATGGGGTGCACCTGCATCCCTTAAGACTGATAATGGACCTGCTTATACTGGCAGACAATTTACAGCTTTTTGTTCTACTATGGGAGTGCAACTTACTCATGGTTTGCCTTATAATCCTCAAGGACAAGGCATTGTTGAGGGTGCTCATCGCACCTTAAAGGAAACTTTACAAAAACAAAAAGGGGGAATAGGAGCTGAACACACTCCTAAAGAACGCCTGTCCTTAGCTCCCTTTACCATTAATTTTTTGAATTTGGATATTCATGGTCGCTCTGCGGCCGATAGACATGTGTCCCCTCAGCCCTCTGTGATTGGCTATGTTAAGTGGAAGGATGTTCTTACAGGCCAATGGAACGGCCCTGACCCCGTGCTGACATGGGCACGAGGATCTGTATGTGTTTTTCCCCAGGATCGTACGGAACCGTTGTGGGTCCCTGAACGCTTGACAAGAAGAGTCTCGACACCAGTTGACCAGCAACAAGAGATACCACAACAATCCTGTGATGAGGATCTTCATTCTGCTAAGTGCTCTGGCTCTGGTGCTGGTGCCAATGGCACAGGCGACACCAATTCGGTGGTGGGCAGTGGCACGGGCATGGCCAATGCCGATGCCGGTTCATGGTAATTCTAATGTCCTCTCCACTCTTTTTTCTACCTCATGTGAGATGTCTGCTCCCTGTGCCTCTCCTAGAGGGGACATGGAGAGAATTTTTAATCAATCTCAAGTTAATCTTACAGGAGTTTTTTGTTTCAGCCTTAGAAACGCTAATTGCATTAGCCTTAAGACCAAAAATTTGACTAACTGGGAGGAGCCATTGCGGTCCAATCAGGTCTCAGGAAGCATTATCAGTGATATATTGAGCAAGGTAGTTTTGGGGAAGCAATCAGGCTCAGGGACCCCCGCAAACAGCAGCTCTGCTCTTATCATAACTACCTTGGCTATTATCTCCGAGGTACTAATCCCAGTGCCTCCTTCTTCTAGTAGTATTTATAATGCCACTCATTTTAAGGCCTCTCCTTACTGTTCCCCTAATCTTGGTTTCCCCCCAACATTTACGCCTTGTCAGGATCATTCTTGGGAGAAACATCAAGTTGCTAGAGGTTTCTCCCTTTCCCCCTCTCTTAAGAGGTATGTTTATAACTTTAACAATAGTGCCAGCTCCTCTACAGGAGTAGGTTGGTCCTGGTTTCAGTGGCTGATTTCCAATGAAAAGGGGGCTTCAGCCGATATTTCTGCATTGGCTCAGTTGCTAGGAGCCAAAAGTTGGCTGGCTAATATTTCTGGTACTGTTAGGGAAAGTGAACAAGGTAATAGACTTACATCTGTTTCATTCAACTCTCTGTTGTATAATGCCACATTGCCTCCTGCAATGGTCTGTGTCCAATCCCCCTTCTTATTCCTTTTGGCTGAGGCCACCTCATCGGGGATGCTGGATTGTTCTCATACTACCTGTCTCTTATCTGAGTGTTGGAATGGTTCCTGGACTGTAGCAGTGGTTATGAAAATTCCAACTTTTGTCCCAATCCCGGTCACTGCGGATCCTGATAAATTCCCTATTGTTGAGCTACTTAGAGTCCGCAGAGATTTTGGGATCACAGCGGCTATAGTGACAGCCGTGGCGATATCTGCTGCTGCAGCGGTTACGGCCGGAGTGGCTATGGCCAATCAAGTACAAACTGCTGCCACCATTAATCAAGTTGTCCAACAAACTTCCACTATACTTGAATCCCAAAATACAATTAATCAACATATTTTGTCAGGGATTTTAGCTGCCAACCAAAGAATAGACTTACTCCAAGCTTAGGTAGAAGAATTGGCTGACTTAGTACTTTTGGGTTGTGTTGACCAACGTGCACATTTATGCATAACCTCTGTCAGATTTAATGATTCCAGGAATGCTTCCTGCATCATTGGCGAATATTTGGCTGGAAATTGGTCCATGGAAGCGGAAGACATGATCCAGTCTCAACTAACCCAGATAGCTGTCTTGAATAACACCCGTGTTGATCCCGTGACTTTGGGTCAATTCACCGATTGGATATCTTCTGCTTTTTCTTTTTTTAAAGAGTGGGTGGGGGTAGGCATTTTTGGTGCAATGTGTTGCTTCGGTATGTTTCTCTGTTTGTGGTTTCTCTGTCGCCTCAAGGCCTGCAATGCTCACGATAAGGCTATGATCATCCAAGCTCTTGCAGCTTTAGAAAATGGCAATTCACCTCAAGTCTGGCTTGCGCAGCTTAAACAGTAAATCTTTGACATGGTCGTTGCACCCCAAGTTGTTATAACATTGCACTGGGATCGACATGTCTTTCCTCGTTATTCTCTTAGTGTTGGAAAGCCCTTGCACTCTGCCGGTCTTGCTGCCATTGCACGCAGGTGGGTTTCCACACTAATGCTTCTCTATTGCCTTAAAGTCCGTGCCTTTCTTTCAGGGTGCTGTCAACTCGTTTGTCGTTGTGTATAGCCACAGAACAGCCTCAGCTGTCCCCCTTCGTCCACCTTCATCACGATGCAGGATGCGAGGCAAAGCACTGCACTTGAGTGATCCTTCAACAGACCTCAAGAAAAGCATGTCCTATTGCATGCGGGTTTGACGTCCACACCCCCGCCCTACGAAAAAAGGCGTCGGCTGATATGGGGTCAGGTCTGGGGAAGGCGCCTCCTTAGGACTGAACCATACATTGCAGCCACTTCTGCACAGTAGGATAGGACCTCTACTTTCGCCTGCATTGTTTTATAAATTAGAAGGGGGAACTGTGGTAAGCCATTGTTGTAAATTGTGGCCGCCATTAGAAGATGGCGCCGGCTTCCACTGTGGCCTGTGATAAATCAAATTCCTTTGTGGAGAGTTGGCACGCTATCTCTTGCCACCCTATAAGAAAGATCCACGCGGCGGCTTAAGATTGGTACGTGGGAGGCTTTATTAGGCTGTGCTTGGGCCCTCGGGGGAAGAAGGAAGAAAGGGAGTCACCAAAAGATACTTAAATCAAGGCCTGAATAAACTACTGAAAGAAGATTCCTGAGTTGCGTCTTCCTTGCGGGCAAGGGGTCGCGACAATTTTCCAAGAAGCAGGAAGAAATAGGCTGTCCGAGGGCATTTGTTTTAGATCTCCACTCACTGGCCCAGTGATGATCTTTGCCACATCTAGGGCAAAGAGTAGCTGGGGGCGGTTTAGCCCCAGTTTGAGGAGACACTATTCCTAGGCTTTGTTTGCCTGTCAGACACTAGTGTGTAAAATGGCCAGGTTGTTTTCAAGTAAAGCAAGTAGGTGAGCCAGGATTGTGAAAGGCCTTGGTAAAGGTGGCACCAAAGGCGAGACCCATGGCATGGGCTGCACCCACCCCTGCACAGAGTCTAATAAAGTCAGAAAGTTTCCTTTTATCCTTATGTGGTCGAAGAACACCCTGACATGCTGGCTTGGCGTTTTCAAAGGCAAGATGTTTTACAAAGGTGCTTTCGCTTTTGCTTGGTCCAAGCAAGCATTCTGTGGCTAGGTTAAGCCGGGAAACAAAGTCGCTATAAGGCTCGTGAGGCCCTTGTCGTATTTTTGCCAAGGAAGTGGTAGCTGAGGCCTTTTGTCGGACGCGTCTCCAAGCATGTAAGCCAGCCGTCTGAATCTGCGCCAAAAGTCCAGCAGGGAAACATGCCTGTTTATTTTTAGTGTCAAAAGGCGCGTTGACCACTAACTTAACAGAAGTCCAGGATTTAGAGGAGGCCTTTGTTAAGTTTTTTTGAGCAGTTTCCCAACAGTGCTCTTTGAAACTGTGTTCCATAACAGAAAGTCTCCAGCACTGAGGTATCTCGGGTTTGAAATTTCCAATCATTGGTAGTAAGCCATTGTGCACTGTGGATTTCTAATAAAGCCACTCTGTAGGGCGCAGTGAGGCCAGAGTGAGCACAAGCCTTTTTAAGTTTTTCAAGAAAATGCAGGTTTAATTTTTTGTACACACTCTGGGTTCCTTCCTGCCTGGGGGTTAACTCCTCATCCTCTGAGTCCTGATCTCCTTGATCCATTTCCCCCGCTTTCTCCTCTTGATCATCATGTAAGTCTTTGACCTCAGACTGGGCAGGCATATCTATCTGACTGCGGGTTACTGGGAATGTGAGAACAGGCTGATGGAGCAGGTTAGCCTTTTTATTAGACCGCCAATGGGCAGCTTGCCTTGACTCCATGTCTAAGGCTAATGAGCAGAGCTCAGAGTCAAGGGATGTTAATTCTTTTAAAAGTTGGATCTGTTCCCGTCTATGCTGGAGAGACTGTCGCAAGGGAGCCAGGTTAGGCGAGAGAAGTGGAGAAAAAATACCTGGGGGGCGATGTTGGCCCCTGAAGGGCCGGAGCACAAAATGCATTAGGGATATAGGAGGGAGGTGGATGGGTAAGTTCTATAGGCTCTGGAAGGGACCTGAGAGGTGGTCAGTCTTCTGAATGGTAGTGAGCTTCTTTCTTCTCCAAGGTAGCCTCCTCCCCAGGGGTCAATGTGTCTCTGGGATTTAAAACTGGATAAAGGTAGTTGGTAACCATTGGAGCCTTATTCATTAGGGTGGTATTTTGAGGTGGACCAGGAAGGTTCCCAGGGTCCTGGGGAGACTGAGAAGGGTCTATATCTGTACTAACTGATGGGCATGCAATGGGGGGACGAGAGGTCATTTGCATAGTCTCTTCCCCAATCCTGACAAATTTTAAGGTACCATTGTCAAAGGGTGAACTTTTAAGAATTTCATTAATTAAGTTCCAGTAAGAAAAGGTGGGAACAGGCACCTTTTCTGTGCCAAAGTATTCATAATAATCTTTTAAACAGTCTCCTACTCTAAGTCATGGTTTACCATCAATGGTTCCTTCAAGGGAAAACCATGGACACAATTCCCCTATGTATGAACAGAAAAATTTTAAGTCCTTTTTCTTAACACGTGCCCCCCATGTCTTGAAGGACTCCTTCAGGGCTGACAAAAACAAATCATGTGACGAAACTGCTTGTCCCATGGTGGGTCACTCACTGTGCATCATCCCCACACTCCTACTGGATATGTCTCTCGGTGGTGTCTGCTGAGGCAATCGCGAGCTCCGCTTGACCAAGTCTTCCAGGAGGATGGGGTTCCCCCTCAGTCAAAGGCTTGAGACCCAGTCGGTGGGCGCCAGATGTTCTGGCCGGCAGGACACATCAACGTGGGCAGCGAACATAGATGGGGAGGAATGAAGGGACAAAAGACACTAGAGATAACAGCATGACTGTAGTTCTGATCAAGCTGCAAACTTTTATTGTTCACACAGGGGATTTATATGCTGGAGATGGGAAAGCTCTCTTATCAGTAGTTCCTGGATGTCTTCACAAGGTGAGATAACCTCAGGATGTTTCAGGAAGACAGATGGCCGCAGGAAGTCTTCGAGATACTGATGGCTACAGGATCTCTCCCAGGCAGGATGTCTGCCAGGGGGCTGTTTCTTGTAAGTGTCAGGATATTCTATGAAGAAGAATTCCTTCTACCTATGAAAGACAGGGATTCAGTATTTCGAAAGGAAAATTGGAAAATGAATCCAATGTGTATGCAAATATGTGCTACACAAAAGTCTTCCCACTCTCATTCAGAACAATGCCTTGACATTACCTTCACCCCATGTAAGACATAATTAGAGGAGAAGAGTTACAAAATCTGTGAATACATATCTGGAATAGAAAATGCTCAATAGTTCACAAACTTGGAGGTGGGAGAGGAGTTTCCAAAAGTAAGAGACAGGGTAAAAACTCCACAAACATGGAGCTCTGCTGGCCTAAAGACTTCTTGAGTAACTGCCTCTGAGGTTGGGCACTTGAAATATATGTTGTTGTCAGAAGCTTTAGCTATCTCTGTAGTGAGACCATCAATGCTGGGTCTGCATCTATGTGACCTGAAGGACATGGTTTCTTATTTTCCAATGAACATGGGGCAGCAGTGCTTAATTCTCTATTTGTAGGTAAACTGTTGCCACTGAGCGCTAAGTGTCTCCCAGTGTAGACTGTGAAGCCAACTGGTCATCCTCCACTTTTTGTGGTGTTTCTTGCAGCTGCACTGGGAGTTTAGTATATGCTTCATGAAATACAAGGAGTTCAACTGGGTCACAGTGCTGGAGGGAGTTCTGTCACGTGTGGTGCGTAAGGGTCTGGAGGAGAATGCAACAACCAGGCTTCTATTCCACATAGCTTGCCCTCTTGACCATAGGAATCTGATTCTGAGCATTGCCCTGAAACCTCTAGATATAACAAGATGCCTTTACATACAAGGGTCTGGGGGCTGTACCATGTCAGTCACAAACCATTTGGAAGCCAATTCCCGATCCACATGATCCCACCAAAGCTGTTTTAACACACACCTGCACACCACTGCTCTAGGCCCACTACTCAGCAGGCTCCAAATTACTGGCATCTCTGTTCTACACCATTTTCATAAAAACCAGTCAATCAAGGCACTGTCTGGTACACTCATGATCATCAATAGGACATCCAAAGGTTCTCCAGTGCCACCTGTTTATGGGAATTTCAAAAATTTCATGGTACTCATCTAGCTATTTTTCAAGGATGAAGTTGGAGGCACTCTGGGTTTCAATTCATTCAGGAACCATTAAATGGAGAGGAAGCTCATTGCAATGAAAGCTCTGGAGTACTCTAACAGGCAAGGTTTCCCAAAGACAGGCCCAAAGGTCACATGAAGCCAGGCCCATTGAGGTCTACAATATGAACTCCATGTGTGTTTTGACTTGCAACTATGGCTGCCAAGTCTTTCACAATAAAACCATGAGATATCCTTCCTGAGATTCCCATTGCTGTGTGCAAAGCCACCCAGGGCTTAGATCTCAGTTTCCAAGGGCGACTCTCATGTGTGCCCTCCTAAAATCCCAACACAATTCATGGCAATACTTCTTTGAGTTAAGTTCCACAACTCAGTCTCTAAAAGGAATCACACCAGTGTTCAAGCACAGGTGGACCCAGTCATCTCTTCCAACGGCCACACAAAGGACCACAATTAAAACCAAAACACTCCCACATGGCCCTCATCTTCTTCCATATAGACACTAATCATACCTTCTGGCTGTAGGTTTCCATGAGGGGTGGAGCCAAAGACAGTGTCCAAAATAAGCTCCCTTGCCCCCGTTTTCCTGAAGTCAGTGTGGCCAGGGCACCCTTCCTGTGAACCAGGAGTGATCAAAGAGGCCTGCCGTTAATACTGCTCTGATTCTCCATTTTGAAGCCTACAGACTCTGGGGTAAAGATTCTTTATGTTAATTGGAGTATTGAGAAAACCAAAGCACCTATGGGCTAGCCTCTGCAGGGCTTTGAAGAACACCTTTGTCCCAAAGCATCCATAATCTCAATGATGAAGGTCAGGAACCATACAGAGGTAGGAGAGAGACTTCATCCACAATGACTGCTCTTTTGGCTCTTTTGGTTTTGGATGCACACATGGGATTTTTCTATAGATTCATCAGGTGGTGAGAATCTAAGCCACAGCCTCACACAGGGGCAAGATGCTGATTAAGACACATCTCTTTCCAAAGCAATTAAGCAAAAAGGCACAGGTGATGCCTATTCATTTCCACTTGAAAACTGTTTTCTTCAGGCTTTACAAAGTGGTGGCCTGAGGAGAAGACCTTCCTGACATTCACGGTGTGGTGAGCCGCTTCTGCAGATTATGGTCACCATTGCAGGATGGCGCTGGCTCCACTGTGGTCTGTGACAAACAACTTCTTGTTTGGGAGAGTTGGTGCATGGTTTTTCAGCACCCTATGAGAAAGTTCCACGTGGAAGCTTCGCATTGGGGCTTGGGATGCTTTATTAAGGCTGGGAGGGGCATCCGACAAGGAATTAGAAGAAATATCAAGGGCCTGAATAAACTGCTGAAAGAAGATTCCTGAGTTGCGTCTTCCTTGCGGGCAAGGGGTCGCGACAAGTGGTGCCGAGACCCGGGAACCAGAACTTTCAGTAGTAAGGGTTGGTGCACCAGTTAGTCCCAGGTAAGTGGGACCCGCGATCAAAGCAGGGGTTAGTCCCAGGTAAGCGGGACCCGCGATCAAAGCGGGGTAGCTCCTCTGTAAAGCCAGAGAGAGCGGTACATTTTATTGCAGCTGCACTGTGTACTTTCGCTTTTACTTTCACTTTTGTTTTTTGTGCGTCTTTTGTTGTGTCATGGGTGCCGCATCTTCAAGTCCGCTTCTCCTGGCCCTAGATGGCCTGTTACGTTCCAAGGGCCTAGAAGTGAAACGTAGTACTTTACAGAGATTTTTACCGAAGACAGATATTGCTGCACCGTGGTTTGCGTTTTCGGGCAGCCTTACTATACCTAGCTGGGATAAATTAGGCACAGATCTTGAGTTTGTTTCTGAGCAGGGCATATTAGAGGGTGGGGTGATACCCCTTTAGAAGATGATCCGTAGTTGCCTCGCAGATGGCAGATGTCAGGAAGCACTTACTAAAGGACAGGAAGTTTTAGAGCAATTACATGAGGAAAGATCAGAGACGGCACGAAGTGAGGTAATTCAGGAGGATGGGAGTGTGCGGAGCGAGAGACAGGGGAGGAGGCGATTGTCTCCAGCACGAAGTGAGGTATTTCAGGAGGATGGGAGTGTGCGGAGCGAGATACATGGGAGGAAATGATTGTATCCAGATCTCAGTACGCTGCGCACACTCCCATGCAAAAGTGGGTCAGAGGAGAAGGAGGATGAGGAGGAAGAGCTCGGGAGACTATCTCGTCAGCTAGGGAGTCTAACTATAGGAGAAGGGAACAAAAATAAACAGGAGCTCAAGGAAAATGATCCTCCGGATCCGCCGCCGTACGGTGGGGGTGTTTCGAGGAGAGCTTTCCATGCCCAAACATGGAGGGCTGTTAACGCTGAGATGGGTCTTGCTTATCCAGTTTTCCAGGATGACAATAGGGGAAGATTCCATGAGCCCTTAGATTTCAAAATTGTGAAGACCCTGGCGGAGTTTGTGTGCACTTATGGGGTGGATGCCGCCTTCACACTAACTCAGGTGGAGAGTCTGTCTAGATACTGTATGACTCCCTCTAATTGGCTAGCCTTGTTCGGGCTTGTGTCTCTCTAGGTAAATATTTAGACTGGAGAGCCTTTGTGCTAGAGGGCGCGGTAGAGCAGGCCGCCCAAAACCATGCGGCGGGACACCCCCATTGGGACAAGGATATGCTTTTGGGACAAGGCAGATTTGCTAATCAACAGACAGGATTTCCTCCTGAGGCATATGATCAAATTAACAACATTTGCATTCGGGCATGGAAGTCACTTCCAAATAGAGGAGAGGTGTCTGGTAACTTGACTAAGATCCTGCAGGGCCCTACAGAACCCTTTTCAGATTTTGTAGCAAGGATGGTGGATGCCGCTGGAAAGATTTTTGGGGACCCTGATAGAGCCATGCCCCTTATCAAGCAATTGGTCTTTGAGCAATGCACCAAGGAGTGTAAAGCAGCAATCGCTCCTTATAAAAACAAGAGCATAGAAGCTTGGATAAAAGTGTGTAGAGAGCTTGGAGGACCTTTAACTAATGCAGGTCTTGCAGCTGCTGTCCTTCGGATTGCAAAAGGGGGCGGTCCTGGTGCTGGAACATGCTTCCATTGTGGTCAGTTCGGCCATTTCAAACGTGACTGTCGCAAAAAAGACAATTTTACTGGACCTCCTCGCGGTGGCCCTTCTAATGGCCCTCGTCAACCGGGACTGTATCCAAAATCCAAAAAGGGGAAGCATTGGGCAAAAGAGTGTAGATCAGTGAGGGACATCCATGGACAGCCTATTTCAGCTGGGCCAAAAAACGGCCGAAGGGGCCCCCGACCTCAGGGCCCACAAATATATGGGGCAATGGAGAATGTCACACCCGAACCCGAGACATGGCCTTCTCTGCGCCATCCCATGAGACGCGGAGAGCCACTACAGGTGCCGCGGGATTGGACCTCTGTTCCACCTCCAGACTTGTATTAACACCTATGATGGGAGTCCAATTGGTGGAAACTGAGTTCAAAGGGCCTTTACCACCTGGCACTGTAGGTTTGCTAATTGGACGTGCATCCTCTATCCTACAAGGTCTTCATGTTTTCCCCGGAGTTATAAACCCTGATACTGTAGGGGCAGTAAAGGTTATCGTGGAAGCTCCAAGGGGCATTGTGTCTATCACCCCAGGGGATCGGATTGCTCAATTGCTAATTTTGCCTAGTTTGCATAATCACTTCCCTGCTGACTCAAGGTCACGGACGGGAAATGAGATTGGTACCACCGGAGGAAATTGTGCCTATTTGTCACTGGATATGAGCAGTCACCGCACCTTGGAATTAAGCATAGAAGGTAAATCTTTTGTGGGATTGCTGGACACAGGAGCAGATCGTACTATCATAGCCCTTAAGGACTGGTCTAGGGGATGGCCAGTGCAGGCTTCTGATCAATCACTAAGAGGACTTGGATATGCCCAAGCCCCTCAAATCAGCTGTAGACATCTATCTTGGAAGGACTCGGAAGGACACGATGGTACCTTTCAGCCTTATGTTCTTGATTTACTTATTTCTTTATGGGGCCATGATCTGATGAAAGACATGGGGTTCACTCTTAGTAATGACTATTCCCCAGTGTCTCAACATATCATGCAAAATATGGGGTATAGGCCAGGTCTAGGACTAGGAAGGCACCTACAGGGGCGTAAGCATCCTGTGCAAGGTCATCAAAAGCTTAACAGGTTTGCTCTGGGTTTTTCCTAGGGGGCCACTGGGGCTCCAATACCCATAACATGGCTCACCAAGGAGCCTGTTTGGGTGCCTCAGTGGCCTCTTCCCTCGGCTAAACTGGCAGCAGCCCATGATCTAGTCAAAGAACAACTTGATTTGGGTCACATCCAACCTTCTAATTCTCCATGGAATAATCCCATATTTGTCATTAAGAAAAAATCAGGGAAGTGGCGCCTACTGCATGATCTACGAGCAGTTAATGCTCAGATGCAACTTATGGGGCCCAGTCAAAGAAGGCTGCCTCCTCTCTCCTCTGTTCCTCAAGGCTGGCATATAATTGTTATTGACATTAAAGACTGTTTCTTTTCCATTCCTTTGCCTCCTAAAGATTCACAACGTTTTGCTTTCACCCTTCCCTCATGTAATCACGAAGAACCAGATCAAAGGTTTGAGTGGGTGGTGTTGCCGCAGGGGATGGCTAATAGTCCCACGATGTGCCAGATGTATGTGGGGAAGGCACTCACACCTCTCAGACATAAGTATTCCTCCACCAAGATCATTCATTATATGGATGATGTGTTATTTGCCGCAAAATTAGAACAGACAGTTAATGAGGCTTATAAAGAACTTGTGATGCTGTTGGCTCAACATGGACTGCACATCGCACCTGAAAAGGTTCAATCGGGGGATTCTATCAGGTATTTGGGAGCGACAATTGGGTATGACAAATTAAAACCGCAAAAAATTACCTCAGGACTCAAGATCTCCAAACTCTAAATGATTTTCAAAAATTGCTGGGAGATATTAATTGGATAAGAGGATATTTACATATTCCTAATATTGTGCTCCAGCCTTTGTATGCTGCTCTTAAGGGTGATCCCAATCTTGCTTCCCCTCGTAGCCTCACTACAGAGGCTAGAGCGGCTTTTATAAAAGTAGAACAAGCTTTACAGCATGCCACTCTATGCAGGCTCCAGAGTGATAAACCTTTCCAGTTATGTGTGCTTGCCACTATGCGGCAGCCTACTGGAGTACTGTGGCAAGATGGGCCCTTACTATGGATCCACCCACATATATCCCCAGGAAAATCCTTAGAATATTATCCTGATGCTGTTGCAGCATTGGCACTTAAAGGGATTCAACAAAGCATTCAATTTTTCGGCCAATCACCTTCTTCTCTTATCATACCCTACACTAAAGCTCAACTTAATGTTTTATGTGCTACTCTAGCCAACTGGGCTATTCTGTGTTGCTCGTTTCAAGGGGGTATTGATTATCACTACCCTTCTCATCCATTACTCCATTTTGTTAAAGAACATCCCATCATTTTCCCTAAGGTAACTTCATCCAGTCCATTTCCGGGAGCTGTTAACATTTTTACTGATGGTTCCAAGTCTGCAATGGGAGCCTATGTAATTAATGACTCTCCCCCTATCCAGCATCAATTTGCTCCTGGAAATCCACAATGGGTAGAACTACAAATTGTTATTGAAGTTTTTAAACAGTGTTCTTTTCCTTTTAATCTTACTTTGGACTCCAGCTATGTGGTACAAGCACTAAAAGTCCTGGAGGCCGTGGGAGCTATTAGTGATGCCCACAATGTGTCTGCTTACTTTACTCAGCTTCAACAGCTTATCTCTAACCGCACTGCTTCTTTTTATCCAATGCACATCCGGGCTCACACCCCTCTTCCTGGTCCGTTATCCCAGCGTAATGCCTGTGCGGACTTAGCCACTAGAGGTCAATTGATATGCTTGGCTTCCTCCTTAGAGGGGGCTAAGTTGTTTCACCAAAACTTCCATGTTAATGCATTAACGCTGCGCAGGCGTTTTTTCATTTCAAGAGCAGATGCTCGGCAGATAGTATTGCAATGTCCCCATTGTGTCACATTTCTTCATTCCCCTAATTATGGAGTAAACCCACGGGGATTGAAGCCATTGGTTGTTTGGCAAATGGATGTGACACATATACCTGACTTTGGTAACCTTAAGTATGTGCATGTTTCCGTTGATACGTGCTCTGGAATTATCCATGCTTCTGCTTTATCTGGAGAAAAGGCACGTAATGTCATTACTCACTGTTTAGAGGCATGGGCAGCATGGGGTGCACCTGCATCCCTTAAGACTGATAATGGACCTTCTTATACTGGCAGACATTTTACAGCTTTTTGTTCTACTATGGGAGTGCAACTTACTCATGGTTTGCCTTACAATCCTCAAGGACAAGGCATTGTTGAGCGTGCTCATCGCACCTTAAAGGAAACTTTACAAAAACAAAAGGGGGGAATAGGAGCTGAACACACTCCTAAAGAACGCCTGTCCTTAGCTCTCTTTACCATTAGTTTTTTGAATTTGGATATTCATGGTCGCTCTGTGGCCAATAGACATGTGTCCCCTCAGCCCTCTGTGATTGGCTATGTTAAGTGGAAGGATGTTCTTACAGGCCAATGGAACGGCCCTGACCCCGTGCTGACATGGGCACGAGGATCTGTATGTGTTTTTCCCCAGGATCGTACGGAACTGTTGTGGGTCCCTGAACGCTTGACAAGAAGAGTCTCGACATCAACTGACCAGCAACAAGAGATACCACAACAATCCTGTGATGAGGATCTTCATTCTGCTAAGTGCTCTGGCTCTGGTGCTGGTGCCGATGGCACAGGCGACACCAATTCGGTGGTGGGCAGTGGCACGGGCATGGCCAATGCCGATGCCGGTTCATGGTAATTCTAGTGTCCTCCCCACTCTTTTTTCTACCTCATGTGAGATGTCTGCTCCCTGTGCCTCTCCTAGAGGGGACATGGAGAGCATTTTTAATCAATCTCAAGTTAATCTCACAGGAGTTTTTTGTTTCAGCCTTAGAAACGCTAATTGCATTAGCCTTAAGACCAAAAATTTGACTAACTGGGAGGACCCATTGCGGTCCAATCAGGTCTCAGGGAGCATTATCAGTGCTGTATTGAGCAAGGTAGTTTCGGGGAAGCAATCAGGCTCAGGGACCCCAGCAAACAGCAGCTCTGCTCTTAACATCACTACCTTGGCTATTATCTCCGAGGTACTAATCCCAGTGCCTCCTTCTTCTAGTAGTATTTATGATGCCACTCATTTCAAGGCCTCTCCTTACTGTTCCCCTAATCTTGGTTTCCCCCCAACATTTACGCCTTGTCAGGATCATTCTTGGGAGAAGCATCAAGTTGCTAAAGGTTTCTCCCTTTCCCCCTCTCTTAAGAGGTATGTTTATAACTTTAACAATAGTGCCAGCTCCTCTACAGGAGTAGGTTGGTCCTGGTTTCAATGGCAGATTTCCAATGAAAAGGGGGCTTCAGCCGATATTTCTGCACTGGCTCAGTTGGTAGGAGCCAAAAGTTGGCTGGCTAATATTTCTGGTACTGTTAGGGAAAGTGAACGAGGTAATAGATTTACATCTGTTTCAGTCGACTCTCTGTTGTATAATGCCACATTGCCTCCTGCAATGGTCTGTGTCCAATCCCCCTTCTTATTCCTTTTGGCTAAGGCCACCTCTTCGGGGATGCTGGATTGTTCTCATACTACCTGTATCTTATCTGAGTGTTGGAATGGTTCCTGGACTGTAGCAGTGGTTATGAAAATTCCAACATTTGTCCCAATCCCGGTCACTGCGGATCCTGATAAATTCCATATTGTTGAGCTACTTAGAGTCCGCAGAGATTTTGGAATCACAGCAGCTATAGTGACAGCCGTGGCGGTATCTGCTGCTGCAGCGGTTACAGCCGGAGTGGCTATGGCTAATCAAGTACAAACTGCTGTCACCATTAATCAAGTTGTCCAACAAACTTCCAGTATACTTGAATCCCAAAATACAATTAATCAACATATTTTGTCAGGGATTTTAGCTGCCAATCAAAGAATAGATTTACTCCAAGCTCAGGTAGAAGAATTGGCTGACTTGGTGCTTTTGGGTTGTGTTGACCAACGTGCACATTTATGCATAACCTCTGTCAGATTTAATGATTCCAGGAATGCTTCCCGCATCATTGGCGAATATTTGGCTGGAAATTGGTCCATGGAAGCGGAAGACATGATCCAGTCTCAACTAACCCATATAGCTGTCTTGAATAACACCAGTGTTGATCCCGTGACTTTGGGTCAATTCACCGATTGGATATCTTCTGCTTTTTCCTTTTTTAAAGAGTGGGTGGGGGTAGGCATTTTTGGTGCAATGTGTTGCTTCGGTATGTTTCTCTGTTTGTGGTTTTTCTGTCGCCTCAAGGCCCGCAATGCTCACGATAAGGCTATGATCATCCAAACTCTTGCAGCTTTAGAAAATGGCAATTCACCTCAAGTCTGGCTTGCGCATTTTAAACAGTAAATCTTTGACATGGTCGTTGCACCCCAAGTTATTATAACATTGCACTGGGATCGGCAAGTCTTTCCTCGTTATTCTCTTAGTGTTGGAAAGCCCTTGCACTCTGCCGGTCTTGGTGCCATTGCACGCAGGTGGGTTTCCACACTAATTCTTCTCTATCGCCTTAAAGTCCGTGCCTTTCTTTCAGGGTGTTGTCAACTCATTTGTCGTTGTGTACAGCCACATTTCAGCCTCAGCTGTCCCCCTTCGTCCACCTTCGTCACGATACAGGATGCGAGGCAAGGCACTGCACTTGAGTGATCCTTGAAGTGGACCTCAAGGAGAGCATGTCCTGTTGCATGCGGGTTTGATGTCCACGCCCAGCCCCACGAAAAAAGGCGTCTGCTGATATGGCTTCGGATCTCGGGAAGGGCCCTCCTTAGGTCTGAGCCATACTATGCAGCCACTTCTGCACAGTGGGATAGGACCTCTACTCTCGCCTGCATTGTTTTCAGAAAACAGAAGGGGGGAACTGTGGTGAGCCGCTTCTGCAGATTATGGTCGCCATTGCAGGATGGTGCTGGCTCCACTGTGGTCTGTGACAAACAACTCCTTGTTTGGGAGAGTTGTTGCATGGTTTTTCAGCACCCTATGAGAAAGTTCCACGTGGCAGCTTCGCATTGGGGCTTGGGATGCTTTATTAAGGCTGGGAGGGGCATCCGACAAGGAATTAGAAGAAATATCAAGGGCCTGAATAAACTGCTGAAAGAAGATTCCTGAGTTGCGTCTTCCTTGCGGGCAAGGGGTCGCGACATCACGGCAACAGAAGAATAGGTAAACTAAAGCCCCAAAGCAGGGTTTCTCCACTGAGACTTTCCTGGTCACACTGATAATTGAGTTTTCTGAGATGTTCCCATTCCCTTCAGCTATCCAGTACATGGCCATGTCACAGAGTTTGGAGGTGGTACATATCTTGGACACAAAACCATGATCTTATTCTTGAGATTAGCTAGATTTCAGGAAGAATACCAGAACTTAGGATGGTAGTATGTGTTTCCCATCCACAAGGCAAGCCGCAGACCATTCATAAATTGGGCGGGTTGAATGTTGGGAAGCTTTCTACTAGACAGGACACATCTATCGATGCATTCTCTTTTCTAATGTCTACAACCACGGACTCAGTGGGATACACAGACATTGAAGCACTCGCCTTGTGAAATGACTTACTAGAAACAATTCACAGCAAACCAAACAATCAAACTTTCCTACCTATTCTCAGAACATGAGACAAAACCACAGACCCACACGCACACCCACAACCACACAGATGCCGAAGTAGGTCTGTGACTATCCAGAGTGTCCTCTGACTGGTGAGCCATAATATATTGCCCCATAAGGGGCTGTCCTGTCTCAGATCTAGTCTCCATGGCCAACTCTGTGATGCTGTCAGGAGCCAGCAGTGAGCCACTACCTGATTTCTCAGGAAAGGCCCCTCTTCAGACCTTCCTGGGATTTGGCCATCCTCACATCAGTAGGTACCAAGAAAGACTGACTCTGTCCTTGGTAAATCCAAACAAGTTTGACCACTGGGACTTGGACTGGGACTGGCTCTGGGTGCCTGGCTTTTTGGATCCTAAGTTCAGAGAGTTCCATAACAAAGGAAGTGAGGTGAGGTCACTTCCCTCAGGAACTGAATGAGGTCAGTACATTGGCAACCACTTTGTCCTAACAGTTGCTTCCAGATTCTGATGAGATGGAGGCTGCACCTACTTCTGTGACATTTTAACAATTTAGAATGGTATATCAACCATAGGCACCCAGGAACAGCTCTCCACACAGGCCTTGTTTTGTCCATCTTCTCTACATTAAGAGGGGAGAGGATAATTCAGATACATCCTTTCGTCCTGACCGGGTTGTTTGCCATGGAAGATGACTTTTGCTCTCTAAGGTCCTTCATTGCTGCCTACATCTTCTCAAAAGATTATTTCTGCATGGACTTTTGAAGTTCTCAGCTGGTGGAGGATCCCCTACCTTCCTGTATTGAAAGACCAACTGTGTCCCTGCTCTTCTGTAAAGTGAGATTGAGGGAACAGTGTATGGTTAGGGTTAATAGCATGTTCGATTTGGGTTAGGAATCATTCTGCTATATGAATAATGGTATTGGGAACCTGTGATATTTATAAGAATAAAGACGTGAAATACATGCATGAGATCAGAGACCTAGGAAAGATTTGAAGCCCAGAAATGCATTGTACCCTTGATTGGTATACTTAGCTTGAATTATGTTCTCCACCAAGGTCTCAGATAAATCGATATACAATGGCATAGGACCGTGTACCTCGGGTGATTGAATGTAGAAGAGAACATCCAGTCAAAAAGGGATAGTCCGTACGATTAGAAAGATACTCAGTATGTTTAGGAAGAATAGTGAGTCTAGGAGTTGGACCAAAAGTTCTTTTGCAATAGGGTTTCGGTTTGAGAATGTAAATGTCAGCACATGTGAAGGGACAGTCACAATGATGAACTGAGGAAAATATGTAGGAAAGCAGATATCAATAGGGACCTTAGGAAATCAGGCAAAGTATAAGGTGAGTGATTGGATTGGATATTGTCAACCGGCGTGAGGTTGAATATATAATCTTAGGAAGAAACAAATATGTAGTCACCAATAGGATTGACATTTGAGAGCATTAGGCAACATGGACATGGATGTTTTTAGTAATCCATGCTCACTTTCCATTTAGGCTCTGGCACAATCATAAGTGTGACCTTTGCCTTTTGTGTCCAGAGTACTTCTGTGGTAAATGTATATGTAGATAAGGTGACATGAGTATTTCTTACACCATTACAGGGAGCAATATTCTGAAAACTTATACATTATTACTGGGGCTACAAATAGGTGTACCCTGTGTTGATGATTATAGAGATGATGCATGAATAGACCATATTGTGAATAAAGTATATTACTGGTTCCAACTTTATATAATGGAATGAATTTACATCTGAAAATATATAGGAAATCTTATATTGATATATACACATTCATTCCAATCAGTTATATATCTAATGGTAATATTAGGGTTACGGTTTATCATGAAGAGTGTGTGAGTTTTGCTTCAAAAATAATTATGGAATCGAAAAAATGTTTTTAGAAAGAAGTCTAGTGAAAGGACCAATAAAGAAACAAGGAGGAATACATGTGTTCTGAAGTAGGAAGTAATTGAATGTGAACCAAATGCCTATAAATTTGTGAACATGTGGATGAAAATATATATCCTATGATGTCCAAAAACTGAAGAAATTGTAATGTACCAGTGTTGAATAAAAATGAACTTCAAAATACACATCATGTCCCATAGGAATCTACTTGCATTGATGTTAAACTGGGTCAGTTACTGTTGAAATATTAGGATTTGTAAGCACCATTCAATGAAGTTAGTTTTCAGTACTAGGAAACCAATATGTATTTCAGCTGGTTTAGTATTTCTGAGAATAATCTTGTGAAATGTTGTTTATAAATACACATGCAGGAACATGAATGAATTTATGGAGTGTATAATAAGACACATATATTTCATATTTTGGAAAATCTGGAGAATACACACACACACACACACACACACACACATTAATATGTAGCAATACATATGCCAATCGAAATTCATCATGAAATATAATTCATCCACATATCCAAAAATATTCATTTTAATGAACATGGATTTATGTATAATGTTTTTCACTAGGAAGCTCACCCATAGGTTGAATTTTCAGTTCCATCAGTATTTAGGGGGAGTCATCTCTTCTCATAATTTTTATATTACAAAGTCAGTGAGCTCACAATAATGTACATGTGATACCATGTAGGATACTATACATGCATAAAAAAATACATGTGCTGAATAGGCTACAGAGTAAGGAAGACAGGAATTTACATATGTGGTAACTTTAAAAACTAATGGAGAAATATTACAATGAAAAGTTGACTAGATTTATAGCACATACACTTGATAAAGCAGAAGGCAAATCCAAGTATACACCATGCTTCCTATGAAAGGCCTGTATTTATATTCAGTTAGGTTTCTTTTCTCCAGGATATTAGGATTAGTACTCAGAGTCTAGTAGGGTATGGGTTAGTGTCAGGGATTCAGTATTCCAAATGGAAAATATGAAAATGAATCTAATGTGCATGCAAACATGTGCTACACATAAATCTTCCCACTCTCATCCAGAACAATGCCTAGACATAACCATCGCTCCAAGTAAGACACAATTAGAGGAAAGGAGTTAGAAAATCTGTGAATACATATGTGGAAGGGAAAATGCTCAGGAGTTCAGAACACTGGAGTTGGAAGAACAGTTTCCAAAAGTAAGGGAGAGGGTAAACACTCCACAAACATTGAGCTCTGCTGGTCTAAAGACTTCGTGAAAAACTTCCTCTAAGGTTGGGCACATGAAATATATGTAATTGTCAGAAGATTTAGCTTCGTTTGTAGTGACACCATCAAATCTGGGTCTGCATCTATGTGACGTGGACGACATGGTTCCTTATTTTCTAATGAACATGACGCAGCAGTTCAGAATTCTCTCTTTGTAGGTAAACTGTGGCCACTGGGAGCTAAGTGTCTCCCCGTGTGGTCTGTGAAGCCATTTGGTCATCCTCCACTTTTTGTGGTGTTTCTTACTGCTACACTGTGAGTTTGGTATTGGCTTCACGAAATACAAGGAGTTCAACTGGGACACAATGCTGGAGGGAGTTCTGTCACGTATGGTTAGTCAGGGTCTCCAAGAGAATGTATGAACCAGGCTTCTATCCCACATAGCTTTCCTCCTTGACTATAGCACCCTGATTCTGAACATTGCCTTGAAACCTCTAAATAAAACAAGATGCCTTTACATATAAGGGTCTGCTGCCTGCACCTTGTCAGTCACAAGGCTTTTTGAAGCCAATGGCAGATCCAGGTGGTCCTACTAAATATATTTATTTACACACCTACCGTCCACTGCTCTACATCCACTACTCAGCAGGCTCCAACTTACTGGTATCTCTGTTCATCACCATTTTCACAAAACCCAGTCAATCAAGGCACTATTTGGTACACTCATGATCATCAACATGATATCCAAAGGTTCTCCAGTGCCATCTGGTAATGGGAATTTCAAAAATTTCATGGTACTTGTTTAGCCATTTTTCAAGGATGAAATTGAAGGCACTGCGGATTTCAATTCAGGAACCATTAAATGGTGAGGAAGCTAATTTCAATGAAATCTCTGGAGAATTCTCACAGGCAAGGCTTCCCAAAAAGTGGCCAAAAGGTCACATGAATCCAGGCACAATGATGTGTACTATGTGAGGTCCATGTGTTTTCTGACTCTCAACTATGGCTGCCAAGTCATTAAAAAAAAACATGTGATAACCTGGCTGAGATTCTCAGTGCTCTATGCAAAGCCACCCTGGACGGAGATCTCAGTTTCCAAGGGCGACTCTCATGCATGGCCTCTTAAATCCCAACACAATTCATGGATATACTTTTCTGAGGTCAGTTCCAGAACTCAGTCTCTAATGGGAATCACAGCAGAGTTCAAGCCAAGGTGGACCCAGTCACCTCTTCCAACTGCCACACAAATGACCACAATTGAAATCAAAACACTCCCACATGGGCCTCATGTTCTTCTATATTGACACTCATGATAAACTCTGGCTGGAGTTTTCCAAAAGGGGAGCATCCCTAGTCAGTGTCCAAAATAACCTCCCTTGCCCCTCATTTGCCTAAAGTCAGGGTGGCCTGGACACCCTTCCTGTGAACCAGGAATGATCAAATAGGCCTGCCGTTAATACTTCTCAATTATCCAAATTGAGGTCTTCTGACTGTGGGGTTTAGACTCTTTATGTGAATTAGTGTCATGAGAAATCACTAGCACCTATGGGCTAGCCTCTGCAGGGCTTTGAAGAACTTATTTGATCCAAAGATCCCTCTTCTCACTTGATGGAATTCAGGAACCTTACAGAGGAAGGCGAGAGACTTCATCCACAATGACTGCTCTTTTGGCCATTTTGGTATTGGACACATGGGATCTTTCTTTAGATCCATCAGGTGCTGAGAATCAAAGCCACAGCCTCACACAGGTTCAAGAGGCTGATTCAGACACATCTGTTTCCAAAGCAATTAAGCAAAGAGCCACAGATGATGCCCATTTATTTCCATTTGAAAACTGTTTTCTTCAGGCTTCACAAAGAGGTGGCCTGAGGCAAAAAACTTTCTGACATTCAGAGCAACAGAACAATAGGTAATTAGAAGTCCCAAAGCAGGGTTTTTTTCACTGAGACTTGTCAAAAGCCAGTGGTGAGCCACTACCTGCTTTCTCATAAAAGGCCCCTCTTCAGAGCTTTCCTGGCATATGGACATCCTCACATCTGTAGGTACCAAGATAGACTGACTCTGTCTTTGGTAATTCAAAACTAGTGACACCACTGGGAGTAGGACTGGGACTGGCTCTGTATGCCTGGCTCCCTGGATGCCAAGTTCCATCACCAAAGAAGTGAGGTTAGGTCACTTCCTTCAGGAACTGAATGAGGTCACGGCCTTGGCAACCACTTTGTTCTAACATTTGCTTCCAAGGATCCCATGAGATGGAGGCTTCCCCTACTTCCTGTGACACTTTCACATGTTAAAATGGTATATCAACCATAGGCACCTGGGAACAGCTCTCCACACAGGCCTGATTTGGTCCATCTTCTCTACATTAAGAAGAGAGAGAGGCCGATTAAGACACAACCCTTCACCTGACCAGGTTGTTTGCCATGTAAGATGACTTGTGCTCTCTCAGGTCCTTCATAGCTGCCTACGTATTCTCCAGGGATCCTTTCAGCATGGACCTTTGAAGTTCTCATCAGGTAGAAGATCCTCTACATTCCAGTATTAAAAGACCAACTCTGTCCCTGCTCTTCTGTAAAGTAAGATTGAGGGAACACTGTATGTTTAGGGTTAATAACAGGTTCAGTTTGGGTTAGGAATCATTTTGTGGATGAATACTGGTATTGGCATCCTGCGATACCAATAAGAATATAGAGGTGAACTGTATGTATGAAAACAGAAATCCAAGAAAGATTGGAAGGCCAGAAAAGCATTGGGCTCTTGATTGTGATACTTAGAATTGAATTACGTTCTGCACAGATGTCTCAGATAAATCGATATACAATGGCATAGGACCTTGTACCTTGGATGATTGAATGTAGAAGAGAACATCAAGTCAAAAAGGGATAGTCGGTAGGATTAGGAAGATAGTAGGTAGGTTTAGGAAGAAGGGTGAGTGCAAGATTTGGAATACAATTTCTTTAGCAATAGGATTTCGGTTAGAAAATGAATTAAAATGTAAGCACATGTGAAGAGTCTGTCACAATGATGAACTGGGGAAAATATGTAGGTAAGCCGATATCAATAGAGACATTATGAAATCAGCAAAGTAATAAGTGAGAGATAGGCTTAGACATTTCAAAGGGTTGAGTTTGAATATGCAATCTTAGGAAGAAACAAATATGTAGTCACCAATAGGATTGACATTTGAGAGCATTAGGCAACTTGGACATGGATGATTTTAGTAATCCATGTTAATTATCCATTTAGGCTTTGGTACAATCATAAATGTAAATTTGAATTCTGTGTCCAGAATATTTCTGTGAATAAATGTATATGTAGATAAGGTGACATGAGTATTTCTTCCACCATTTCTGGGAGCAATATTGACTGACTACTTCTGACTGATAGGTACAGATTCTTTATGTGATTTGGAGTCATGAGAAACCCAAGCACTTCTTCAGGTCTTGAAGAACTCATATGACCCAAAGGATCCCTATTCTCACTTGATGGATGTCAGGAATTGTTGGGAGCCATCAGCCAAGTAGGTATGACAATTTCCTTGCCATCGTACCCCCATGTTTCTTTAGTGGAAGGACTCATGGAAATAGGACATTTTCCAGGACATTGCATGTAAGGTGACCTTGCTCAAGGACCAGGGCAGGATCCGTGTTTAGGGTGTTCCCCCTTTAGAATAGGGCAGTTTAGCATAATAGGAGATTAGGGTGTTCCCCCCTTAGAATAGGGCGTATCCTGCTGCTGATTTCCTCTTGAGTTCTTAGGGTCAGACAGTATATTTTGGGAGACAGAAGCCCATGTGGAGTGGATTTGGGCAGAGTAGTGGATTTGGGCAGAGGTGGATTTGGGCAGAGAACGTGGATTCCCCCAGAATGTGTTTGTAGACGGCCGGTGTGAGTTCGGGAATAAAGAATTGCTGTTTGAATCTACATGTTGTGTGGTGGCTCGTGATTTGTGCCCAGTCAGAGACTGCGGCAAGGAATCTAACAGAGGAAGGGAAGATACTTCATCCACAATGACTGAACTTTTTGCCATTTTGGTTTTGGATGCACACATGGGATCTTTCCTTAGATCCATCAGGTGCTGATAATCTAAGTCACAGCCTCACACAGGGCCAAGAGGCTGATTCAGACACATCCCTTTCCAAGGAAATTAAGCAAAGAGCCACAGGTGATGCCCATTCATTTCCATTTGAAACCTGTTTTCTTTAGGCTTCACAAAGGGGTGGCCTGAGGATAAGACCTTCCTGACATTCAGGGCAAAAGAAAAATAGGGAAGCAAAAGGCCCAAAGCAGGGTTTCTGCACTGAGACTTTCCTGGTCACACTGTCCCTGCTCTTCCGTAATGTTAGATTGAGGAAAAAGTGTATAGTTAGGGTTAATAACACGTTCGATTTGCGTTAGGAATCATTCTGCAGGACGAATATTGGTACTGGGAATCTGCAATATTTACAAGAATATATAGGTGAAATATAAGTATTAAAACAGAAATCTAGGTAAGATTTGAAGCCCAGACGGGCATTGGGCCCTTGAGTGGGTTACTTAGCTTTGAATTATGTTCTGCACAGATGTCTCAGATAAATCGATATACAATGGCATAGGAACTTGTACCTTGGATTATTGAGTGTCGAAAAGTACATCAAGTCATAAAGGGAAAGTCCGTAGGTTTAGGATGATAGTCTCTAGGTTTAGAAACAACAGTGAGTATAGGATTTGGACCAAAAGTTCTTTAGCAATTTCTTTTCAATAAGAGAGTGAATGTAAATGTCAGCACATGTGAAGAGTCAATCACAATTATGAACTGGGGAAAATATGTAGGAAAGCAGATATCAATAGACACATTAAGAAATCAGCAAAGTATAAAGTGAGGGATAGGATTAGACATTTTCAACAGGCTTGAGGTTGAATAAATAATCTTAGGAAGAAACAAATACATAGGATTTATCAATAGGATTTACATTTGAGAGCGTTAAACAACGGGGACATAGATATTTTTAGTAATCCTTGCTCATTTTCCTTTTAGGCTTTGCTACAATCATAAGAGTGAGTTTTGCTTTCTGTGTCCAGAATATTACTTTGTTAAAATTTATATGTAGATCAGGTGACATGAGCATTTCTTCCACCATTACTGGGAGCAATATTTTGAAGACGTAATTGGGGAACAAAGTAGAGTACCCTGTGTCAATGTATATAGAAATAATGTATGAATAGACCATACTGTGAATAAATTATATAACTGGTTCCAACTTTAAATAGTGGATTGATTTGATATCTTAAAATATACAAGAAATCTTAAATTGATATACATACATTCATGATAACCAGTTATACACTAACGGTAATATTAGGTTTATGGTTTATCATGAAAAGTGTGTGAGTTTTGCTTCAATTATGATTATGGAAATCGAAAATAATGTGTTTGGAAAGAACTCTCATGAAAAGACCAGTCAAGAACCTTGGAAGAATATATGTGTTCTGAAGCAACAGGTGATTGAAATTGAAACAAATGTCTATAAATTTGTGAACTTGTGGTTGAAATATATATCCTATTTTGTGCATAAACTGAAGAAATAGTAATGTACCTCTGTTTAATAAATATGAACCTAAAAATACACATCATGTACCATGGGACACTGCTTGCATTGTTGTTGAACTAGGTTTTACTGTAGAAATATTAGGATTTGTATGCACCATTCACAGAAGTTAGTTTTCAGTACTAGGAAACAGATATGTATTTCAGGTGGATGAATATTTCTGAGAATAATCTTGTGAAAAGTTGATCATAAATTCACATACATGAATATGAATGATTTTAAGGAGTGTATAATAAGATTCATGTATTTCATATTTTGAAAAATATAGAGAGTGTGTATATATATATAAATATATACACACACACACACACACACACACACACACACACACAGACAGACATTAAAAACAAGCAATATATTTGCCAATCGAAATTCATCATGAAATATATATCATCCACAGGTGCAAAAATATTTATTTCACCGAAAATGGATTTATGAATAATGTTGTTCTACTAGAAAGCTCACCCATATGTTGAGTTTTCAATTCCAACAGTATTTAGGAGGAGTGATCTCTTCTCATAACTTGTATCTGCCTCGTCTGCAACCTCACAAAAATGTAAGTGTGATAACAGGTAGGATTCTATATGTGCATATAAAAATACATGTGCCGAACAGTCTACAGAGAAAGGAGACACCAATTTGTTGAGAGCCACAGCTGAAGGGGCCCCAGCAAACTTCCAGCTCCCAGAAACATCCACCTGCCAGGTGATTGTTGGCTCACAGTGGCCCCAGCAACATCTAGCTGATTGACTCCTCTGTGGTGATGCTCATTGGAGATGCTCATTGAGCTTTTTCCCCGCCCTTTCCGACTGCCAGCTGATGATTGGCTCACAGCAGCCCCAGAAACATCTAGCTGATTGGCTCCTCTGCGGTGATGCTCATTGGGCTGTTTCCCTGCCCTTTCAGACCACAGAGCTGCTCATTGTGGGACTTTTTTGGCTCCACCCACGTGACCCAGCCAAACGGCATCAAGAGGAGGAGGATTGTGGGAGGTGGAGAGGCTTGTGGGTGTGACAGAGACTTTACAAGGAAGCCAGTGGTGGCAGTTGGGCTCTGAGGGTTTTTTTTCCTGAGGAGCTGTTTTGTTTGTCATTTGTGGTTCTAAAAATAAAGTTTGTTTCTTTTGAAAAGTGGCTCTTGAATCATGCCCAGGAAGACTGCAGCGTTTGGTGGCTCGCATGGGGAGTGACTGAGGGTAAGTGATAAGGTAAACTGCTCTCCCCTGAGGGCAGGGTGAGAGGATGGGTAGCCATTTTAGGATTCCTCTTTTGTTTTGCTTCACTTTTGTTTTAACTTGCCTGTCCATAGAGATGAGTGAGATGGAAGAGAAACCTCTCACATCTGAGGAAAAATTATTTACGTCTGAGGAACAGATACTGAGAAAGGACTGATTCACATGTCAGGAGGATAGAAAGGCCATAATGACTTTTTGTTGTTCTCTTTTTATTTCATTCTGTCTCGGTTTTGTTTGGCATCATCTTGTTGGGTTGTATTATAGTAGAAATACGGGATCAGAAATTAGTAAAAAACAAACTGAAAGACTGGTAAGTAAATTGTTAGAGAAAGGAGGCATCTCATTAAAGTCAAGAACAGTCAGGGCATACGTTGATACAATACAAAAATGTAGCCCATGGCTTTTTAAGGAGGAGTTGTTAAATATACCATAATGGAACCATCATGGTGAAGATTAAAAAGAGGAGAAAAGAACAGCCCAGGGACTCTGCCAGTTGAAACATTGCCATTGAGGACGTTCACATCTGTTTTGCTTAGTCCAAAGACTTTAGTTCAGACAAAGATAGAGGAACAAAGCTTAGGACAGAAAATGCCATCAGGGGAAAAGTTACAAAAGGAGACTGCTACTAACAACTTTCTATCATCAGAGGGTGTAAGTGTCCAACCAACAGTGCCACCTCTACAGGAGACTGTTACTAACACCATTCTATCACCAGAGTATGTAAATGTCCAAATAACAAGGCCACCTCCATATGCTGGGAGGCACCCAAACCCCGCAGTTGATAGTTCGGATCCTGAGACAGGATCTCAAGTATTAACATGCCCTTTATTTGAGGTAGGAGGGCAGCGAATTCACCATGCTTTAAATTTCAAAATAGTGAAGCAGCTAAAAGAGGTTGTAACAACCTATGGTCCTCAAGCACCCCTCATTGTAAGCTTGGAGGAATCCATTAACAACTTGAATATGACGCCAGTAGATTGGGCTAATATGTGTAAAGCTGTGCTAAATGGAGGTCAATACCTGTTATGGAAGGATGCCAATGAGGAATTTTGCAAGGAGACGGCTAGGCGAAATGCAGAAGCTGGTTATCCTCAGAGAAATCTAGATATGTTGTTAGGAAAGGGACCCTATGAGGATCAGCAGCAACAAATTGCATATAATCCTGGTGTATACACACAAATTGCTGCAGAGGCAGTTAGGCCATGGAAGACTTTACAAGGACATGGAGGTTTACAAGGTCAATTATCTAAGGTAATACAAGGAGCTAATGAATCTTACGCTGAATTTGTAGATAGGCTTATTCAAATCGCTACCAGAGTTTTTTGCGAATACAGAACTAGCAATGCCATTAATAAAACAACTGGCTTATGACCAAGCAAATCGTTGGTGTAGAGATATCATTAGACCATGGAAACATGAAGATTTAAACACATATATTAAATTATGTAGAGACATTAATGAATAAGAGCAAGTCGTGGCAGCTGCAGTAAAACAGGCTTTAGATGCCAGAGACATCAATGAACAAGGGCAATTTGTGGCAGCTGCAGTAGAACAGGCTTTAGATGCAAGGCCAGGAACATGCTACAATTGTCAACAAACAGGATATTTTAAGAGGAATTGCTCCATAGGAGGAGGGTTTAACAAAACTAGATACCAAAGGAGCAGAATAATGGGTATTTGCCCACGATGCCATAGAGGGAGACACTGGGCTAATGAATGCCGTTCTCAAACCCCCATAGAGAATACCTCATTATCAAAAAACGAACAAGGACCAGCTGTTTACCCACGATATCATGGAGAAAGGCATTGGGCTCGATTGCCAAAAAATGGACAGGGGTCCCAATGCTCTGGGGCCAAAAACCACAAATATACGGAGCACTGGAGGAACACAGCAACCCCATCAGGGTAGTGCCCAGGACACATTTTCCATCATACGCCTCATCAGACAAATCAGAGAGAGTGCAGGCTTGGACATCTGTGCCTCCGCCAGATCAGTACTAACTGCAAAGATGGGGGTTCATATCATTCACACAGGGGTGAAAGGACCTCTTTCCATAAAAACAGTAGGCTTATTATTGGGACGCAGCTCTTCTAATCTAAAAGGACTTATGATAAGTCCTTGGGTAATTGATCGCTTCATTATGAAGGTGAAATAAAATTTATAGCCAGTTCTCCAAAGGACATATCAGTAATTGCACCAGGAGATAGAATAACACAGTTACTAATAATACCCAGGTTACATGATAAATTTTCCAGTCATGCTGTAGAAAGAGGTTCCAAGAAATTAGGCTCCACAGGTTTAGATTGGGCTATGCTTTCTTTAAATTTAGATTCTCGCCCCATGCTAAAACCAAATATTCAAGGACATTAATTTAATGTGCTACTGGATACAGGTGCAGTCCTTAGCATCATCTCTCATCAAGAATGGCCAAAACATTGGCCATTACAACAAGCCACTCAAACGCTTTGAGACCTAGGAGTGGCGACTAATCCCCATAGAAGTGCAATGGTATTAGATTGGAATGATTCTGAGGGATGTGAAGGAACTATACAGCCATATGTATTGGATCATCTTCCTGTAAATTGATGGGGACGAGATGTCCGAGATCAATTAGGTTTGACATTAACAAATAACATCAATCAAAATGCACCCACTATTATGGCTAGAGAAGGTTTTTTGAAAGGAAAAAGATTAGAAAAACTAGAACAAGGTATAGCAGCACCAATTCAAATAGACCAAGCAACAGACAGACTTGGGTTGGATTTTCAGAAAGAGCCACTGAGACAATAAAAATTACTTGGAAATCAGAAAGACCAGTATGGGTTCTTCAGTGGACCCTGACTAAAGAAAAGATACAATCACCCCAGGACCTGGTCAAACAACAATTAGCGGAAGAACATATACAACCTTCTGTATCTCCCCATTATACTCCCATTTTTGTCATCAAAAAGAAATCTGGTAAATGGAGATTATTGCAAGACTTAAGAGCCATTAATAATGAGATGGTTATTTTTGGACCTGCTCAGTCGGGGATCCCTCAATTGTCTGCTTTGCCAAAAACTTGGTATGTTTTAGTTATACATATTAAAGATTTTTTTTTCAATTCCAATTCTTCCTGAGGATAGTCCACGTTTTGCATTTACTATCCCTGCACTGAATCATGAAGGTCCTGATCAGAGGTATGAGTGGAAAGTACTCACTCAAGGGATGCCTAACAGCCCAACTATGTGTGAAATTTATGTTAACAAAGTAATCCAGCCACTTAGAAATCAAAATTCTGAAATACAAATATTTCACTATATGGATGATGTATTATTAGCACACAAAGGTAAAAACGCATTGCTAGAATGTTATGCAACACTTACAAACTTATTAAAAATTATAATCTAGAGATAACAATTGATGAAGTACAATTAAATTTTCCAATTAATTATTTAGGAGTTCTATTATCCTCAACCATGGTCAGTCCACCAAAAATTCAAATACGAGTAGATCAACTACAATCAATTAATGACTTTCAAAAGTTATTAGGAGACATAAATTGGATAAGGCCTTATCTAGGTATACAAAGAGGAGAGTTGGGACCTTTATTTGATATATTTGATATCCTCAAAGGTCCATCTGATCCAAATTCATCCAGAATGTAAACGCCTGAAGCAAGAAAGGCATTAAAAATCATTGAAACATATATGGGAAATATGCATTTGGATAGATTTGATAAAATATTGCCTTTATTATTTATTGTACTACCAACAAAAAATATTCCTACAGGAGTATGTTGGCAAGAAGCTCAATTATAATGGATTCATTTTTCTTATTCTTCTAACACTATAATTAATAGGTATCCCAAGGCTAACGGACAATTAATACTCATAGGAATAAAAGCAGCAAAGTGAGTGTTTGGAATTTCTTCCAACAAAAGTATTATTCCATACACTATGAATCAAATTGATTAATTAGCTAATGAGTTAAATACTTGGGCAATAATCATGTGTAAATCTAATATTTCTTTTGATACCCACTTACCATCTAATCTTATATTGTCTTTTTGGTCATCTCATCCTGTAATTTTTCCAAAAATGACAAGAAAACACCTATCATGAATGCTCCAAATATATTCATTGATGGGTCAAATAATGGTACAGCAGCAATTGTTACACCTGATCAAACTGTTACATTTTTAATACCCCAACAATCAGCTCAAAAGGTAGAGCTTAATGCAGTATTATAAGCTTTTGTGATGTTTAAAGATTCTGTGTTTAATTTATTTTCCAATAGTCAGTATATAGTTAATGCTATAGTATCCCTTGAAGATGCTGGTAGGATTTCCCCTTCCTCTACTGTTTTCTCTTTCCTTTCCACTATACAAAGTCTAATCTGGGACAGAAAAGATCCATTCTTAATAGGACATATCAGGGCACATCCAGGATTGCCTGGAGCCCTTAGTTTGGGCAATGATTTAGCAGATAAAACTACACATGACATACATACATATTTTCTCTACACTAGAAGAAGCTATACATTTTCATAAAAAGTTGCATATCAATGCTAACAGTTTACAAAAGCATTTCAAAATAACTAAGAAACAAGCTAGACAAATAATAAAACAATGTCAAAATTGTGTGACCATTTTACCACAAGTTAATCTTGGAGTCAATCCTAGAAGATTGATACCTAACCATATTTGGCAGATGGACGTCACACACTTGCCAGAATTTGGAAAATTAAAATATTTGCATCTTACAGTTGATACTTCTTCTGGATTTTTGTTGGGCTCCCTTCATGCTGGAAAAAAACTAAAGATGTTGTAGCTCATTGCTTACAAAATTTTGCCACTTGGTCATTCCAAAAGAGTTAAAATAGATAATGCCCCTGGTTATACTTCTAACTCTTTTAAACAATTTTGCTCATCATTTGGCATTACTCATATAACAGGAATCCCATGCAATCCACAGGGACAAGGCAGAGTTGAAAGAGCACATCAAACTATTAAAATGTACTTATTAAAGTAAGAAGACGGAATTGGGAAGAGATATAAATTCCCCAAAGATGAACTTAAAACAACCCTTTTTAACTCTAAACTTTTTAAATTTGGATTTTCAGGACTTAGTGCTGCAGAAACGCATATGTGTCCAAAAAATGTGTATAAGCCCAAGGTACTTTGGAAGGATATTCTAACAGGACAATGGAAAGGTCCTGACCCATTAATTTTCTAGAATTGGGTGTCTGTTTGTGGGTTTCCACAGGAAGAACAGCAGCCAATTTGGATTCCAGAGAGATTAACTAAGGTTCTGACCCAGTGATTGCCTAAAGTCGGGGGTCTGTTTATGTGTTTCCACAGGGAGAACAGCAGCCTATTTGGATTCCAGAGAGATTAACTAAAGCAATTTCTATAGACCAAAATAAGATGATTTGGCTCAAATCCATAACAGCTGATGTGCAAAACTCCAGTTTGGCTATCCTTACATCGGCGACAGAACAGGGATGCTTTTTTCAATATCTATTTTATTATTGCCCTTTACCACATCATGAAGTTCTCTTTTGTTTTTTTGAGCTCATACAGACCTAGGTTAATGTTTTGCTGATCAGTTCTATTTTTTGTCTATAGAGTTTTTAAACATTGCAATGATGATTTCACCTGTAAAAAGTTATAAGGCCTTTACTATTATATTATGTGTTGTATGTATTTATTATGTGTGCACACTTGTGTTTTGTGTTATATGTTTGAATGTGTGTATGTCCATATATCATATATGATGAGTGCTCATGAAAAAATGGGTCCATTTTTTTTTAATTCACGTGAATTAAATAGTTTAATTTAAATGGGGTAAACAACTGTTCAGGATTGTTTTAATATGTGAAAAAATAGGAGGTTAACAGACCTGTTTTTTTACTTTTACCTTTTTTTCATTATATATAATAATTCTCTTCAAGATGATGTAAATTGTTATGAAAATTGTTTTCTTTTAGTGCCTTCTGGAATGTTACATAATTTTTTCTTTAGCCATTATTGCCAGAATTCCTATCTTTATCCCAGTGCAGGTGAAGACAAAGATAAAACCAATATACAGGTTCTGCAATACCCATCACTGAACTGCTTGCAGAACTTGCTTGGAATATGTATCACTTGTATGCATTGTGAACTCACTTGTATGCATTGTGAACTATCTGCTGGTGCAGCGAATTGTGGTAGTGTTTGGATACTTATGCTGATTCTGTCATCAGTGGTACAATTTTTCCAAAAGGAGCCCTCAATTGGCTTGGTGTATCTTCCCTATTCTCGTTTGATAGAGGTCAGGAAACTTACAGAGGAAGGCGAAAGAATTCATCCACAATGACTGCTCTTTTGGCCATTTTTGTTTTGGATGCACACATGGGATCTTTCTTTAGATCTATCAGATTCTGAGATTCAAAGCCACAACCTCACACAGGGCCAAGAGGCTGATTCAGACACATCCCTTTCCAAAGCAATTAAGCAAAGAGCCACAGGTGATGCCCATTTCTTCCATTTGAATACTGTTTTCTTCAGGCTTCACAAAGGGGTGGCCTGAGGCAAAGACCTTCCTAACATTCAGGGCAAGGGAACCATAGGTAAGCAAATTGCCCAAAGCAGGGTTTCTCCACTGAGACTTTTCTGTTTACAATGATATCTGAGGTTTCTGAAATCTTCCCTTTCCCTTCAGCTATGCAGTACATGGCCATCTCACAGAGTTTGGAGGTGGTACATATCTTGAACACAAAACAATGAGGCTATTCTGGAGAGAGGCCAGAATTCAGGAATAAAACAGGAACTTAGGAAGATAGTAGGTATTGCCTGTCCATAAGACAAGCAACAGTCCATTCATAAAAAGGGCAGAATGAATGCCTGGAAGCTTCCTACTAGACAGGACACCTCCATTGATGCATTCTCTTTTCTAAAGACTACAACAACGGACACAGTGCATATACAGACATAGAAAAACTCGCCTTGTCAAATGACTTACTAGAAACAGTCAACTCCAAACCAAACAAACCACCTTTCCTACCTATTCTCAGAACATGAGACAAAACCATGAACTCACACCCACACCCACAAAGGAACCTCCTTCCCACAAGTAGGTCTGTGACTATCTGTAGTGTCCTCTGACTGGTGGACCATACTATGTTCTTCCAAAATGGCCTGTCTTGTATCAGAACAGGCCTTCTTTGCCAACTCTGTTAAGTTGTCAGAAGCCAGCAGCTTTCTCAGGGAAGGCCCCTCTTCAGAGTTCTCCTGGCATTTGGCCATCCTCACATAAGGAGGTAACAAGAAATACTGACTCTGTCCTTGGTAAATTCAAACAAGTGTGCCCACTGGGACTGGGAATGGGACTGGCTCTGGGTGCCTGGCTTCCTGGATCCCAGGTTCAGAGAGTTCCATCACCAAGGAAGTGAGGTAGGTCACTTCCTTCAGGAATTGAATGAGGTCAATACCTTGGCAACCACTTTGTCCTAACAGTTGTTTACAAGGGTCCCATGAGATGGAGGCTGCCCCTACTTCCTCTGACACATTCATTAGTTAGAATGGTATATCAACCATAGGCACCAGGGAACAGCCCTCCACACAGGCCTGTTTTGGTCCATCTTTTCTACATTAAGAACAGAGTGGCTGATTCAGACAGAATACTTCATACTGACCGGGTTTTTTGCCATGGAAGATGATTTTGCTATTTCAGGTCCTTCAGAGCTGCCAAAGTTTTCTCCAGGGAACATTTCTGCATGAACCTTTAAGGTTCTCAGCAGGTGGAAGATCCCCTACATTCCTGTATTGTAAGACCAACTCTGTCCCTGCTCTATTGTAAAGTTAGATTGAGGGAACAGTGTATGCTTAGGGTTAATAACAGGTTCGATTTGGGTTAGGAATCATTCTGAGGGATGCATAATGGTATTGGGAACCTGCGATATTTACAAGAATATAGAGGTAAAATATAAGCATGAAAACAGAAATCTAGTTATGATTTGAAGCCCAGAAGTGCATCGGGCCCTTGATTGGGATACTTAGCTTTGAATTATATTCTGCACAGATGTCTCAGATAAATCGATATACAATAGTAAGTGATAGGATCAGACATTTTCAACAGGCTTGAGGTTGAATATATAATCTTAGGAAGAAACAAATATTTAGTCACCAATAGGATTGACATTTGATAGCAGTAGGCAACCTGGACATTTATGTTTTTAGTAATCCATACTCACTTTCCATTTAGACTTCGGTACAAACATTAGTGTGACATTTGCATTTTGTGAAAGAAGTCACATGAAAAGACCAGTGAAGAAACCTCGTGGAAAACATGTATTTTGAATTAGGAAGTGATGGAATGTAAAACAAAATGCCTATTAATTTCTTAACTTGTTGATGAAATATATACCCTATCATGTGTATTAACTGAAGAAATAGAAATCTACCAGTATTGAATAAAAATGAATGACAAAATACACATCATGTCCCATAGAAATGTACTTGCATTGATATTAAACTGGGTCAGTTACTGCAGAAATATTAGGATTTGTATGCACCATTTACTGAAGTTAGTTTTCAGTACTAGGAATCAAATATGTAGTTCAGGTGGATGAATATTTCTCAGAATAATTTTGTGAAAAGTTGATTATTAATCCACATACATGAAAATGAATGAATTTACGGAGTGTATAGTAAGACATATATATTTCACATTTTGAAAAATCTAGAGTGTGTGTGTATATACATAAACACACACACACACACACACACACACACACACACACAGACATTAAAAAGTAGCAATATATGCCAATTGAAATTCACCATGAAATATATGTCATCCACAGATCGAAATAAATTCGTTTTACTGAACATGGATTCATGTATAATATTGTTGTACTAGGAAGATCAACAATAGTCTGAATTTTCAGTTCCAACAGCATTCAGGAGGAGTGATCTCTTCTCACAATTTGTATCTGCCAAGTCAGCCACCTCACAAGAATGTACGTGTGGTACCAGGTAGGATTCTATATGTGCATATTAAAATACATGTACTGAATAGGCTACAGAAAAAGGGAGACAGGAATTCACATATTCGTTAACTTTAAAAACACATGGAGAACCATTTCAACAAAAAATTGACTAGATTTATAACATATACCCTATATAATGCAAAAGGCAATTCCAATGATACATCATTCGTCCTCTTAACTGCTTGTATTTCTATTCTTTTTGGGTTAATTTTCCCCATCATATTAGGATTAGTAGTCAGAGTCTAGTTGGGCATGTGTTAGTGTCAGGGATTCAGTATTTCAAATGGAAATTTGGAAAACGATTCCAATGTTTATGCAAATATGTGCTACAAAAATATCTTCCCACTCTCATCCAGAACAATGCCTTGACTTTACCTTCATTACAAGTAAAACACAATTAGAGTGGAAGAGTTAGATAATCTGTGAATACTTATCTGGAATCGAATATGTTCAGGAGTTCACAAACTTGGAGGTGGTAGAGAAGATTCCAAAAGTAAGGGAAAGGGAAAAACTCCACAAACATGGAGCTCTGCTGGACTAAAAACTTCTTGAGTAACTGCCTCTGAGCTTGGGCACTTGAAATATATGTTGTAGTCAGGAGATTTAGCTTCCTTTGTAGTGAGACCATCAAATCTGGGTATGATTCTATGTGACCTGGAATACATGATTTCTTATTTTCCAAAAAACATTAGGAAGCAGTCCTTAATTCTCTCTTTGTAGGTAAACTGTGGCCACTGGGGGCTAATTGTCTACCCTTTTGAACTCTTAAGCCATTTGGTCATCCTCCAGTTTTCCTGGTGTTTCTTGCTGCTGCATTGGGAATTTGGTATTTGCTTCACGAAATACAAGGAATTCAACTGGGACACAGTGCTGGAGGGAGTTCTGTCACGTGTGGTGGGTCAGGGTCTGAAGGAGAATGCACCAACCAGGCTTCTATCCCACATAGCTTGCCTCCTTAACCATAGCAACCTGATTCTAAACATTGGCCTGAATCCTCTCCAGAAAACAAGATGCCTTTACATAGAAGCGTCTGGTGGCTGCACCATGTCAGTCACAAGCCAATTGGAAGCCAATGGCAGATCCACATGGCCCAACCACAGATGTTTTTTTTTTTTTTTTTTTTTTTTTTTTTTATCACACACCTGCCCATCACTGCACTAGGCCCACTACTCAGCAGGGTCCAACTTACTGGAATCTCTGTTCTACACCATTTTCATGAAACTCAGTCAATCATGTCACTGTCCTGCATATTCATGATCAGCAACAGGACATCCAAATTTCTCCAATACCATCTGGTCATGGGAATTTCAAAAATTTCATGGTATTTATCTAGCAATTTTTCAAGGATGAATTTGGCAGCATGTGGGTTTCAATTCATTCAGGGACCATTAAGTGTTTTGGAAGTTCATTTCAAAGAAAGTTCTGGAGAAATCTCACAGGCAAGGTTTCCCAAAGATTGGCCAAAAGGTCACATAAATCCAGGCCCATTGAGGTCTACAATGTGAGGTCCATGTGTGTTATGACTCTCAACTAAGCCTGCCAAGTGTTTCAGAATAAAATCATGTGATATCCAGCCTGAGATTCCCAGTGATCTCTGGAAAGCCACCCTGGGCCTAGATGTCAGTTTCCAAGGGTGACTCTCATACTTGGCTTCCTAAAATCCCAACCCAATTCATGGCAATACTTCTCTAAGTTCTATTCCTGTACTCAGTCTCTAAGGGGAATCACGCCACAGTTCAAACCCAGGTGGACTCATTCCTGTATTATAAGACCATCCATTCCAACTGCCACAAAAATGACCACAATTAAAACCAAAACACTCCCACATGGCCCTCATCTTCTTCCATATAGACACTCATCATATCCTCTGGCTGGAGATTTACATGAGAAATGCAGCCCAAGACAGTGTCCAGAATACGCTCCCTTGCTCCTCGTTTACCTAAATTCTGAGTGACCTGGACACCCTTCCTTTGAACCAGGAGTGATCAAATAGGACTGCCATTAATACTTATCCACTTCTCAAATTTGAGACCTACTGACTGTTGGGTTTAGATTCTTTATGTTAATTGGAGTCATGAGAAAACCCAAGCACCTATGTGCTAGCCTCTGCAGGGATTTGAAGAACTCATTTGACCTAAAGGATCCCTATTCTCACTTGATTGATGTCAGAAACCTTACAGAGGAAGGCGAAAGACTTATCCACAATGACTGCTCTTTTTGTCATTTTGGTTTTGGATGCACACATGGGATATTTCTTTAGATCCATCAGTTGCTGAAAATCTAAGCCACAGCCTAACACAGGGCCAAGACGCTGATTCAGACAAATCCCTTTGCAGAGCAATTAAGCAAAGAGCCACAGGTGATGCCCATTCTTTTTATTTGAAAAAGGTTTTCTTCAGACTTCACAAAGCGTTGGCCTGAGGCAAAGACCATCCTGACATTTAGGGCAATAGAACAATAGGTAAGAAAAGGCGCAAAGCAGGGTTTCCACAATGAGACATTACAGGTCAAACTGATATGTGAGTTTTCTGAGATGCTCGCCATTCACTTCAGCTATTCAGTACATGGCCATGTCACAGAGCTTGGAGGTGGTACATATCTTGGATACAAAGCCATGAGCCTATTATGGATAGTGGCCAGATTTCAGGAAGAAAACAGGAACTTAGGAAGATCGTAGGTGTTGCCCATCAATATGGCAAGCCGCATTTCATTCACAAATTGGGCAGGATGAATGCTGGTAAGCTTTCTAATAAACAGGACACATCAATTGATGCATTCTCTTTTCTAAAATCTATAACCATGGACACAGTGGGATACAGAGACACAGAAACACTCGCATTGTCAAACGACTTACTAGAAACAATTCAGTCCAAACCAAACAAACATCATTTGTACCTATTCTCAGAACAAGAGCCAAATCCACAAACCCACACCCACACCCACAAAGGCACCTCTTTCCCCCAAGTAGGTTGTGACTATTTGGAGTGTCCTCTGACTGTGGGACATTCTGGTTCCCCCGAAATGGCCTGTCCTGTCTCTGATCTTGTGTCCTTTTCCAACTCTCTGAAGTTGTCAGGAGCCAGTGGTGAGCCACTACCTGCTTTCTCATAAAAGGCCCGTCTTCAGAGATTTCCTGCCATTTGGCCATCCTAACATCAGTAGGTACCAAGAAAGATTGACTCTGCCCTCGGGAAATCCAAAAAGTGAAACCACTGCGACTGGGACTAGGACTGGCACTGTTTGACTGGCTTCCTGGATCACAAGTTCAGAGAGTTCCATCACCAAGGAAGTGAGGTGAGGTCACTTCCGTCAGAAACTGAATGAACTCACTGCCTTGTCAACCACTTTGTCCTAAGAGTTGCTTCCAAGCTTCCCATGAGATGGAGGCTGCCCCTGCTTCCTGTGACACTTTCACAAGTTAGAATGGTATATCAACCATAGGCACCCAGTAACAGCTCTCCACACTGGTCTCATTTGGTCCATCTTCTCTACATTAAGAATAGAGAGGCTGATTCAGACACAACCCTTCACCCTGACCAGGTTGTTTTCAATGGAAAATGACTTTTGCTCTCTCAGGTCCTTCAGAGGTGCCTACATCTTCTCCAGGGATTATGTCTGCATGGACCTTTGAGGTTCTCAGCAGGTGGAAGATCCACTACATTCCTGTATTATAAGACCAACTCTGTCCCTGCTCTTCTGTAAAGTTAGATTGAGGTAAGAGTGTATGTTTAGGGTTAATAACATGTTTGATTTCGGTTAGGAATCATTCTGCTGAATGAATAATGGTATTGGGAACCTGCAATATGTATAAAAATATAGAGGTAAAATATATGTATAAAAACAGAAATCTAACTAACATTTGAAACCCAGAAGGGCACTGGGGCCTTGATTGAGATATTTAGCTTTGAATAAATCGATATACAATGGCATAGGACCTTGTACCTTGGATAATAGAATGTAGAAGAGAACATCCAGTCAAAAAGGATAGTCGGTAGTGAAAGGTTAATAAAATAGGTACTTGTCACTTCCTGTTTTTCCTTATGCTTAACAAAACACTGTTGAAATATTGAGAACTGTTTGCTCATCTTGTTCCCAGAATGTGCTGTTTCCAACTGCCAAAGTGTAGAATGTACTCCCTCACCCAGTTGCACGCAAACCGACCACTCGCCAAGACCCATCAGTAAACTTCCCTCCCTGCCCTCTCCAAGGAAAGTATATATGTTCTGCTTAAACTGCTCTCAGGGCTCTCTGCTCTATTCAAGTGAGCTCTGAGCCCCAGCATGCTGGACACCCAATAAACCCTTTGCTGTTGGATAAGACAGTCTCTTGGTGGTCTCTTCCTTCAATGCTCGCCCGACCTTTACATATGGAGATTCCACCGAGTTCTGGCAGCAGCAGACAAGAGACCCTAACGGGCTCCTCTTGGGTTAAGCAAGGCTCCTCTTTCTGGTTTCAGTGTTAATCTTAGGGCTTGGAAAAATGGCTGTCAATGAAAAGCGTGAGCTCTCTCCAATGGTGGCTGACAGACATGTCACAGAGCCACAGGCCACGTCCCTGGGGGACGCCCCAAAGGACTCGGAAAATCGAGGAACAATAGTCTTCTCGACTCAGTGATATTTTGTATCGGATTCGGTATTGCCAGCCCATTGGGTTTTGCTGGCTACTCAGTCCTGGTCTCTGTTTTGGATGTCCATTGAATGTCTTTATTGACTTGTTTTGTCTGTGTCGTCTGCCCTTGCATTCACTCTTTGTGTATCTTTCATTATGGGACACAGTACTTCAATACCCATGTCCCTGACCCTTGATCACTGGACCAAATTTCACTTAAGGGCTCAGAATCTTTCCTTTTTCAGTGAAACGCTGGACCTGCCAGACTCTCTGTGCCTCAGAATGGCCCACCTTTGGACTTAGATGGCCTCTAGAAGGATCTTTCTGCTTCCCACTAATTTAATAAGCCAGAGATATTGTCTTTCAACTGGGCACACATAGCCATCCGGATGAACAGCCATATATCTTAACTTGTCAGGACCTCTGCAAATCTCCTCCTCCATGGGTGAAGCATTTCCTTGCCCCTGCCCCCACTCCTACTCCTTCGCCCACGATCTCTCAAACCCTCTTCTCCTCCTCCTCCTCCACCCTCTGTTCTCCCTGAGTCACAAGATTTGACTCTACTGGACTCTCCTCCCCTCCTTATTCCCTGCCCTCGTCCCCCAACCACCAACACCCTCTAAGTGATTCCTCTGCAGCTGACTCAGCCTCTCCACCGTTGGACGAAGCCAAGCTAGCCCAGCGCCCTCCAGATAACTCATCCGCGGCACACACAGCCCCTCCTCCCCAGAAGGAAGCTGGCCTGGCTAAGGGAACTCGCTGGCGGCGAATGTTGGAAAACCCTGGAACTCCTGTGATGATCCCCCTATGTCCCAACGGGCCAATGATTGACAAAGGCAATGGGGGGAAAATGCAAGCCTACCAATATTGGCCTTTCTCCTCTTCAGACCTATATAACTGGAAAAATAACAATCCCCATTTTTTCGAGGATTCTACCCGGCTCACATGTCTGGTTGAGTCATTGATGTTTTCAGAGCCGCCTACTTGGGATGACTTTCAACAACTCCTAGGGACTCTCTTTATGACAGAGGAACAAAAGAGAATCCTCCTGGAAGCTAGAAAAAAAATCCTAAGACCAGATGGGAGACTGACATATCTTCCCAACATAATCAAAGCCGGCTTTCCCTAGAATCAACCCAACTGGTTCCCCAAAACTTTGAAGGTAGAAAGCATCTGTCCACTTCTCACCGGGTTCTAATAGTGGGCATCCGAGCGGCCGCTAGGTGACCAACTAATTTGGCCAAGGTAATAGAGATTATTCAAGGGCCTGATAAATCTGCCTCTATGTTTCTAGAGAGAATTATGGAGGCATAGGATATATACTCCTTTCAATACTCATGCAGAGGATCAAAAGGCATCTGTCACAATGGCCTTTATGGGGCATGCTGCCCTGGATATTTAAAGAAAGTTACAATGCTTAGATGGATTACAAGATATGACTTTGAGAGATTTAGTCAGAGAAGCCGAGAAAGTATACTATAAAAGGGAAACTGAGGAAGAGAAGGGAGCAAAGGGAGGATAAAAGAAACAAAAGACAGACTAATGAGTTGACTAAGGTCCCGGTCACAACAACCAAAGGACCAGAAAATAAGAAACAGGGAGACAGGAAGGGATACCTGGTCCCACGCCAGAGGCCCCCCTGACCTCAGATCAATGTGCCTACTGTAAAGAAAGAGGACACTGGGTTCAAGAGTGCCCTAGAAAAAGACAGCCACGGGAGGCAGCCATTCTGACTCTTGAGGATGACTACAAAAGTTGGGGCTCAGATCCCCTCCCCAAACTCAGCGTAACTTTTGAAGTGGAGGGGACCCCAGTGAACTTTGAAGTGGATACAGGGGCAATAAACTCAGCCCTTAAGGCCCCATTAGGCCCTCTATCAAATAAAAGGTCTCTAGGTCAAGGGGCTAATGGCTGTAAATGTCGGGCTTGGACAACTAAGAGGACCATGGACCTGGGAAAAGAAAAAATCCATCACTTTTTTTAGAAATCCCTGAATGCCTGGCCCCATTGATGGGCAGAGATCTGCTCACCAAGCTCCGGACCAAAATAAGTTTTAACCCTGAAGGCCCCCAAGTGGAATTTCTAAATCTTCCAGTAAAAACTCCTACAGTCATGGCTCTAACTATGTCAGTAGAAAATGCATATCAACTCACTCACCTTGGTTCAAAGAAACTGCAGGTATTTCTGAAGTATCAAAAACAGAGTTTTCCACTTACAGACTCACAGCAAAATGAAATAACTGAATGGGTATAAAAACCCTGTTGCTTCCATCAATTGCTTAATGCTTACCCTTTCAAGCTTCCTGCAGGAAAGCACCTACGAGGAACCAGACCAGGACAATTCTGGGAAGTGGACTTTACTGAAATTAAGCCAGCAAGGTATGGACATAAATATCTCCTAGTCTTTGTAGATACATTTTCAGGATGGATTGAAGCCCTCCCCACAAAAAGAAAAAAGAAGAAAAGAAACAGCGCAAATGATGCTCAAGAAGATAGTGGAAGATATTTTTCCAAGATACGTCCTGCCTAAGGTAACAGGGTCTGATAATGCACCGGGGTTCATGGCCCAGGTAAGTCAGGGGTGAGCCAGGAACCTGGGGGTTAATTGGAAGTTATATTGTGCTTATGGACCCCAGAGTTGAGGACAGGACAGGGTGAAAGAATGAATAGAACCATTAAAGAGACCTTAACAAAATTCAGCTTAGCGACCAGCATAAAAGATTGGACTATGCTCCTGCCTTATGCAAATTTTCATGCAAGAAATACTCCCTCTGTTTCTTGAGTAACCTCACCCCCTGTGAAATTCTCTATGGGGCCCCTCCACCAGTAAGGGACCTAACCCCAACTCTAAGACCTAACGATCCCTTCCATACCCCCTTTCTTGACAGACTTAAAGCTCTTGAAAGAACTCAGCGATACCTATAAAAACAGCTTGCCACTGCCTACCAAACTGGGGATGAGGGGACTCCACATCAATATCAATTAAGAGACTTCATCTATGTAAGACACCATCAGGTGTCATCCCTGGAACCCCGCTGGAAAGGACCATACCAGGTGCTACTTATAACACGTACAGTGGTAAAGGTAGACGGAATCACTTCCTGAATCCATGCCTCTCATCTCAACCCTGCTCCCTGTCCAGACTCTTTCTGCAAACTGTAAAAGACTAGTAACACTTTCAAATTGCGTATTCGCCATGTGGATAAGGCTATAGACTGACCCCTTGGCCACAAATAGTCCTAACCCTCATCAGCCCGTTCAGCAGCGATGGCTGATCACAAATCCTACTGGAACAAAAGTATAATCTAACTTGCATACAGCCATCTTAGGGACCTGGTGGCCATCTCTCCACCCAGACATTTGTCAGTTGGCTATAGGTCTTTCCTATTGGGATATCCCTGATGAAGAGGATCCCACTAAAATACCATTAAATACCATCCATACCATAGGTAATGGAAACAAACATTATTGATGTGGGGACACGCGAGCCAGATGCAGGTTGGCTAGCCTGGATTACTATGTTTGCCTGGCAGACTATCAAAGCCACAAACAGTCACGGCTGTGTGGGGGAAAAGCCGACTTTTTCTGTAAGTCATGGGGATGTGAGCATACAGGGGCTGCCTGATGGAACCCAAACTCCTCATCTAATTCAGTACAGAGCATTGGCCATACTACCAATTAGATAACCAAAACCGATGGCCCCCAGAGGGGTCTCTAGATCCTCAAATTCTGTGTGACCTTTTTTTTTTAAAGAGAGAGTGAGAGAGAGAGACAGAGAGAATTTTTAATATTTATATTTTAGTTTTTGGCCGACACGACATCTTTGTATGTGATTCTAAAGATCGAACCCGGGCCACACGCATGCCAGGCGAGCGCGCTACCGGTTGAGCCACATCCCCAGCCCCGCATGACCTTTTAAACTTCTGAAAGTGCTCAAAAGGGTGAAAGGAGGTTTCCCTATGGGCAGGAATTTTCAATCCTTCGCTCACATCATGAACTATGCTTATACAATAGATCCTCACCTTCAGCCTTCTGCTCCAGTGTCTCTGCTGTCACTCCCACCTCAGCAACCAGATTTCTCCCCTCCAATTATTAGATCAAAAACCCAAACCTCCGCTGGTTTTCAGACCATTGCCCCCTTGCTGAGGTAGCAGGTACTGAGGTACCCCTCCACCCACTCACTCCTCTCTTCTCCTGTCAGTGCCTACACCGGGTCCCACCAGGTCCTCTTACCAGCTAACCCAAAGCTAAAACCACCTGAGGAGAGCCCTCAGACCCCTATACAAGATGTAATGAAAATGGCCTTTAATGTTGCTTGTCATCACTGAAAAGGGTTTACTAAGAATTTAAAGTCCCTCACATGCGTTTTGGGATACTCACTCTTGTCTTCCCCTCTGCTCTACCTGTTCTACTGCTCAAGTTTTTGTTGCTAGGAAAATCCCAAACCCCTTTCCCATTATTCTTTTACATCTCTCCTTCCTCATTCTCAGATCCTCGGAGCTGCTGTCAGCTCCACCTTTCCTGTCTTCCCCTTCTGTACCAGGCCCACAGAAAAGTCTTAATTGACTTTCTACAGAAGTCTTCACCATGGATGACTTTAGGACTTTCAGCAAAAGAGTCCCTATAAAAGAGTTCAATGTAGATAAACTTCCTCTTTTATTGTTGCCTTGTTCTACTTGGCCACTGGCTAAAAAAATCAGCACTCTTATGCTAGACACCCCCTTACTTGTTTTCCACAAAATATGTGAACAAGACCTCTGCCCGTGAGCTGGGTCTTTACTGAGATGGCTACATTTCTAAGATAAAGAAGTTACCAACTGGGCTCCGTGGTAACACCTGGCAGGGGACAAAAATAAGAAAGGTAAGAAAAAGCTCTCCCCCTTCCACGTGTCCTTGAAAAGTTAACTTGCCCAGAACAGAGGAAAAAACAGAAACAAAAACTGGTTTTTTGAACATCTGCAGACTGTGAACTTCTGAGCCCCTTCCATGTTGGGTACAAAATTCTGAAATTACCTAAACATGAGTTTCAGGGGATTAATTGATTACAACAGAAGCAATGCCCTCTAAATCTGGTTGCAACCAAATAGGACGGTTTCCCTGTCTTCGGTGCTATCTTAGGAGCCTTACCTACAACAGCCTAATTCTATATAATTAAACATTGTTTATGTTTTAAAGAAATGGACAACAGATGTGATTAATTGTGTAATGGTGCAGATGTTTCCCAGAGTGCTCTAACATGATGCAGATTCATTTGAAGATCAAATAGGGGGGCATACAACCCGTTTCAACTGGGAACATATATCCCTCACTTTAGCCATCCTATTAGGAATAGGAGTTGCTGCAGGGTTGGGCACAGGAACCACTGCACTGGTCCATGGGACACAACAAATGACCCAATTTGAAGCAGCAATAGACCAAAACAAAGATATTAGATACCTCCATCAGAGCTTTGCATGAATCTTTAACCTCTCTCTCTGAAGTTGTTTTACAGAACAGGCGAGTGACACAAAACACACACACACAGAAAAAAAAATAGCAATATATATGTCAATAAAAATTCATCATAAAATATATATTATCCACAGATCCAAAAATATTCATTTTACTGAACATGGATTTATGCATAATGTTGTTCAACTAGGAAGCTCACCCATAGGTTGAATATTCAGTTCCAACACGGTTTAGTAGGAGTGATCTCTTCTCACAATTTGTACCTGCCAAGTCATCCACCTCACAAGAATGTATTTGTGGTACCACGTAGGATTCTTTATATGCATATAAAAATACATGTGCTGAATAGGCTACAGAGAAAGGGAGACAGGAATTCACATATTTGTTTACTTTAAAAAAACATGGAGAACTATTTCAATAAAAAATTGACTAGATTTAACTCCTACTCTGTATCATGCATAGGCAAGTCCAAATATACACCGTGCCTCCTCTGAACTGCTTGTATTTCTATTCTGTTTGGGTTATATTTCTCCATCCTATTAGGATTAGTAGTCAGAGTCTGGTCGGGTATGTATCAGTGTCAGGGATTCAGTATTTCGAATGGAAAATAGGAAATTGAATCCAATGTGTATGCAAATATATGCTACACAAAAATCTTCCCACTCTCATCCAGAACAATGCTTTAATATTACCTTCGCCTCAAGTGAGACACAATTAGAGGAGAAGAGTTAGAAAATCTGTGAATACCTATCTGGAATGGAAAATGCTCCAGATTTCACATCTTTGATGGAGGTAGAGGATTTTCTAAAAGTAAGGCACGGGGTAAACACTCCACAAACATGGAGCTCTGCTGGCCTAAAGACTTTTTGAGAATCTGCCTCTGAGGTCGGGCACTTGAAATATAGGTTGTTGTCAGGAGCTTTAGCTTCTTTTGTAGTGAGACCATCAAAGCTGGGTCTCCATCTCTTTGACCTGAAGAACCTGGTTTCTTATTTTCCAATGAACATGAGGCAGCAGGCCTGAATCATCTCTTTGTAGGTAAACTGTGACCACTGGTGACTTAGTGTCTCTCTGAGTGAACTGTGAAGCCATTTGGTCCTCCTCCACTTTTTGTGGTGTTGTTCCTGCTGCACTGGGAGTTTGATATTCGCTTCATGAAATACAAAGATTCCAACTGGGACACAGTGCTGGAGGGAGTTCTGTCACGTGTGGTGGGTCAGGGTCTGCAAGAGAATGCACCAACCAGGCTTCTATCCCTCATAGCTTGCCCCATTGCCCCCTTGTCCATATCAACCTGATTCTGAACATTGCCCTGAAACCTCTCCATATAACAAGATGGCATTACATATAAGGATCTGCTGGCTGCACCATGTCAGTCACAAGCCATTTGGAATCCAATGGTAGATCCTCATGGCCCTACCACGGATATTTTAACACACACCTGCCCACCACTGTTCTAGGCCCACTACTCAGCAGACTCCAAAGTACTGGCATCTCTGTTCTACACCATTTTCATGAAACCCAGTCAATCAGGCACTGTCTTGTATACTCATGATCAGCAACAGGACATTCAAAGGTTCTCCAGTGCCACCTGGTCATGGGAATTTCAATAATTACATGGTGTTCTTCTAGTCATTTTTTAAGGATGAAGTTGGAGGCACTGTGGGTTTCACTTCATTCAAGAACCATTAAATGTTGAGGAAGCTCATTTCAATGAAAGTTCTGGAGAACTCTCACAGGCAAGGCTTACCAAAGAGAGGCGAAAAGATCACATGAAGCCAGGCCAATTGAGGTCTACAATGTTAGGTCTATGTGTGTTTTGACTCTCAACTATGGCTGCCAAGTCTTTCACAATAAAATCATATGATATATTGGCTGATATTCCCAGTGCTATGTGGAAAGCCACCCTGAGCCCATGTCTCAGTTTCCAAGGGCGACTCTCATGCGTGGCCTCCTGAAGTCCCATCACAATTCATGGAAATACTTCTCTGAGGTCAGTTCCACAACACAGTCATTAAGGGGAATCACACCAGAGTTCAAGCCCAGGTGGACCCAGACCTTTCTTCCAACCGCCACACAAATGACCACAATTAAAACCAAAACTCTCCCACATGGCCCTTATATTCTTCCATATAGCCACTCTGGTAACCTCTGGCTGGAGGATTCCATGAGGTCTCAGCCAAAGAGAGTGTCCAAAATAGGCTCCCTTTCCCCTATTTTGCCTAAAGTCAGAGTGGCCTGGACACCCTTTCCATGAACCAGGAGTGATCAATTAAGCCTCCCATTAATACTGCTCTGTTTCTCCAATTTGAGGCCTACTGACTTTCAGGTATAGATTCTTTATGTGATTTGAAGTCATGCGAAAACCCAAGCACCTCTGCAGGGCTTTGAAGAACTCGTTTGACCCAAAGAATACCTATTCTCACTTGATGGAGGTCAGGAACCTAACAGAGGAAGGCAAGAGACTTCATCCACAATGACTGATCTTTTGGCAATTATGGTTTTGGATGCAGACATGGGATCATTCTTTAGATCCATCAGGTGCTGAGAATCAAAGTCACAGCCACATACAAGGCCAAGAGGCTAAATCAGACACATCCCTTTCCAAAGCAATTAAGCAAAGAGCCACAGGTGATGCCCATTCATTTCCATTTGAAAACTGTATTCTTCAGGCTTCACAAAGGGGTGGCCTGACTCAAAGTCCTTCCTGACATTCTGGGCAACAGAACAATAGGTAAGCAAAAGGCCCAAAGCAGGGTATATCCACTGAGACTTTCCTGGTCACACTGATATCTGAGTTTTTTGAGATGCTGGCCATTCCCTTCAGCTATCCTGTACATGGCCATGTCAAAGACCTTGGAGGTGGTACATATCTTGGACACAAAACCATGAGCCAATTCTGGAGAGTGGCCAGAATTCAGGAAGAAAACAGCGACTTAGGAAGGTAGTAGGTATTGCCCATCCATAAGGCAAGCTGCACTCCATTCATAAATTGGGCAGGATGAATACTGGGAAGCTTTCTACTAGACAGGACACATCCATTATTGCATTCTCTTTTCTCATGTCTACAACAGTGGACACAGTGGGATACACAGACATAGAAACACTCATCTTGTCAAACGACTTACTAGAAACAGTTCACTTCAAACCAAACAAACCACCTTTCCTACCTATTATCAGAACATGAGACAAAACCACAAACCCACACTCACAAAGGCACCTCCTTCCTTCAAGTATGTGTGTGTCTCTCCAGAGTTTACTCTGAGTGGTGGGCCATACTATGTTCCCCCGAAATGGCCTGTCCTTTCTCAGATCTGGTTTCCTTGGCCAACTCTGTGAAGTTGTCAGGAAAAAGTGATGAGCCACTACCTACTTTCTCAGGAAAAGTCCCTCTTCAGATCTCTCCTGGCATTTGGCCATACTCAACTCAGTTGGTACCGAGAAAGACTGACTCTGTCCTTGGAAAATCCAAACAACTGAGCCCACTGGGACTGGGACTGGGATTGCCTCTCGGTGTCTGGCTTCTTGGATAGCATTTTCAGAGAGTTCCATCACCAAGTAAATGAGGTATGTCACATTCTTTGGAACTGAATGAGGCCACTGCCTTGGCAACCCCTTTGTCCTAACAGTTGCTTCCAAGGGTCCCATGAGATGGAAGCTGCCCCTACTTCCTGTGACACTTTCACAAGTTAGAATGGTATATCATCCATAGGCACCCGGGAACAGTTCTCCACACAGGCCTGATTTGGTCCATCTTCTCTACAATTAGGAGAGAGAGGCTGATTCAGACTCATCCCTTCATCCTGACCAGGTTGTTTGCCATGGAAGATGACTTTTGCTCTCTCAGGTCCTTCATACCTCCCTACAACTTCTCCACGTATCATTTCTGCATTCACCTTTGAGGTTTTCAGCAGGTGGAAGGTCCCCTACTTTCCTGTATTTTAAGAACAACTCTTTCCCTGCTCTTCTGTAAATTGAGATTGAGGGAACAGTGTATGTGTAGGATTAATAACAGGTTCGATTTGGGTTAGGAATCATTCTGTGTGATGAATAATGGTATTGGGAACCTGCGATATTTACAAAAACATAGAGGTGAAATATAAGTATGGAAACAGAAATCTAGGTATGATTTTAAGCCCAGAATGGCATTGAGCCCTTGGTTGGGATACTTAGCTTTGAATTATGTTCTGTAACCATGTCTCAGATAATTCGATATACAATGTCACAGGACCTTGTACCTGGGTAGATTGAATGTAGAAGAGAACATCTAGTCAAAAAGCGATAGTAGGTAGGATTAGGAGGATAGTCGGTAGGTTTAGGAAGAAGAGTGAGTATAGGATTTGGACCAAAAATTCTTTAGCAATAGGGTTTCGGTTAGAGAGTGAATGAAAATGTCAGCATATGTGAAGAGTCAGTCACAATGATGAACTGGGGAAAATATGTAGGAAATCAGGCATCAATAGAGACAATATGAAATCAGGCAAAGTATAAAGTGAGTGATAGGATTAGACATTTTCAAGAGGGTTGAGTTTGAATATATAAGCATTGGAAGAAACAAATATGATGTCACCAATAGGATTGACATTTGAGAGCATTAGGCAACCTGGACATGGATTTTTTTAGTTATCCATGTTCACTTTTCTTTTACGCTTTGGTACAATCATAAGTGTGACCATTACATTTTTTGTTCAGAATTTTACTGTGATAAAATGTATAAGTGGATCAGGTGACATGAGTATTTCTTCCACCATTTCTGGGAGCAATATTTTGAAGACATATACAGTAGTGTTAGGGGTACAAAGAGGTGTACCCTGTGTCTATGAATATAGAGATAATGCATGAGTAGACCATCCTGTGAATAAATAATATAACTGGTTCCACTTTAAATAATGGAATTGACATCTGAAACTATACAGGAAATCTTATGTTGATATACAATCATTTATTCCAACCAGTTATACATCTAATGGAAATATTAGGATTATGGTTTATCATGAAGGGTGTTTGAGTTTTGCTTCATAAGTGATTATAAAAAATGAAAATGTTGTGATTGGAAAAAAGTCTTATGAAAAGACCATTCAAGAAACATGGAGGAATACATGTGTTCTGAAGCAGGAAGTGATTTATCATGAAAAAAATGCCTATATGTTTTCTAACATTTGGATGAAATATATATCCTATGATGTGCATAAACTGAAGAAATAGTAATGTACCAGTGTTGAATAAAAATGAACCGCAAAATACACATCATGTCCCCTAAGAATCTACTTGCATTGATGTTAACTGGGACAGTAACTGTAGAAATATTAGAGTTTGTATGCGCCATTCACTGAAGTTAGTTTCAGTACTAGGAAACAAATATGTATTTCAGGTGGATGATTATTTCTGAGAATGATCTTGTGGAAAGTTTGTTATAAATCCACATATATGAATATGAATGAATTTAGCGAGTGTATAATAAGACACATATATTTCATATATACACACTCACACGCACAGACATTAAAAAGTAACAATATAGGAGATCCAACATGGCGGCGGGCATGGAGAAATCAAGTCTCTGACCTCTTATGCGCGGGCATAGGGAGTCGTAAACTGTCTAAATGCTATTTGCTCAGAATCACTAGGCAATGCTGACCTGACGTCGATCTGGGGCGAACAGTCTGGGACCTTCAGAACACACACAGAGCCCGGATCAGCTGCATACAAGCTCAGATTTGCCTGCTTCTCGTGACTCAGAACTAACGTTCCCGCTGAAATAACTGGTCGGCCCTTCTGAATTTACAGAGTTAAAAGCAAACTGAGCCTTCATAGGCAGTGGCCACTGGATTGAAATGGGGCTTGGGAGAGACAGTTAGGACCAACCGTTGCATTGGTCACCTGGCAAAAGGAATGAACGGTCACCATTTGCATGGGATAACACCATGGCAGAGAACTGACGTCATGGGCCGAGGAGATAACTTTATTGAAATCAGCACGACAGGTGTGTAATCCCCTATCCATCTCTCTCCACACAGCTGGGAAACCTTAAGGGCCCCTCACAGCTCTCCCTTAAGGGACCCTCCCAGCTCTCCCATGAGCAAGATAGCCAGACCAACGGAATCAGGTGTGGCGCGGGACTCGCGGCGTGGAATTCCCAGCTACCGCTCCCACCAGTGCTGACAACCAGCACCAGCTAATGGGGGCATGGCTACCAGAGGGTAAGCAAATTTGCTGGGGGCTGTCAGCCCAAAGCTCTACAAACTTAGGGTCTGAGGAGGGCAAACAGGGAGAGTGTGCCAGGCGTTCATGAAAACAGGGCTACCAGGAGCAGAGACCTGACATGTAGCCAGTATTTTGGTGAGTGTCACAGTTGAGTGGAGCCTGGCTTGAGGAAACACAAGAGAAGGCCCTAGGTACTCAGGATTAGAGACCCACCCAATCTGGAAGGAAGAGCTGCTGCACAGTGATTGGTTCCCACCTATGGAGAGGAGACGCTTGGCCCAGTGAGTACAGCTCCACCTACTGAAAGAAAAGTTAATTGAAGTCTATGACTTCATGTATTTTTATTATTTTTTTATTTTTAGGTTTTTTTTTTCTTTTTCTTTCATTTTCATTTTTTTGTTGTTGTTCTTCAACTTATTTTAATGTTTTTATTTTTTTAATTTTACTATTATTATTATTATTTTAAATTTTAATTTTCATTTTTTAAATTATCATTATTATTTTAAAAAATTATTTTTTCTTTATTTTCTATTTTTTTCTTTTGTCTTTTTATTTCTTTTCAATTTTCTTATTCCCTCTTCCTTGAATTCTACCTACCTATTCTCATTCTCTTTAGTGACTTCTTCCCATCCCTTCTGATATCTTTCCTCCCAAGCTTCAAATAAATTTATAAGAGTAAGCAGTATCTCAGCACTCAAACAGAACAAGAAGTAACATGAGCAGCATAAAAAGGCAAGAAAGAAAAGGAGTACAAACAATGAAGGACAACCTAAATTTTCAGGAGGACCTAGAATCATCAGAAAAATGGTCATATAAAGAACTCAAGGAATACCTTAGAGAGATGGAATGGAACCTTAAAGAGGATACGAGACAGCAAATCCATACAGTGAAAGAACACATTGAAAATGAATTACATAAACAGATAAAAGAAGAAGTTAAGCATCTTTATCAGGGATAGAGATTATAAAAAAATCAAACAATAATTCCAGAAATGAAGGAAACGATAAACCAAATTAAAAACTCAATTGAGAGTATCACTAACAGAGTGTAGCAAGTAGAATACAGAATGTCACATAATGAAGACAAAATATATCATCTTGAAAAGAGTCTAGCCAACACAGAAAGGCTGGTAAAAAATCACGAGAAAAACATCCAAGAGATATGGGATAACATAAAAAAAACAACTGATGAGTCATCTGGATAGAGGAAGGTACAGAGATTCAAACCATGGGAATGAGTAACCTGTTGAATGAAACAATTACAGAAAATTTTCCAGAAATAAAAAAGGAAACGGATATACAAATTGTAGATGCTTACAGGACACAGAGCACAAAAAATTACAGTAGACCAAAGCCAAGACACATTGTTATGAAGATATCCAATATACAGAACAAAGAGAAAATATTAAAAGCTTAAAGAGAAAAGTTGCAGATTACATTCAGGGGTAAACCAAAAATGTTAACAATGGATTTTTTATCACAGACACTGAAAGTGAGAAGATCCTGGAACAATGTATTTCAAACACTGAAAGACAATGGATGCCAACCAAGAATTCTGTATCCAGCATAATTAAGCTTCAGGTACGACAACAAAATAAAAATCTTTCATGATAAACAAAAGCTAAAAAAATTTTCAGTCAGAAAACCAGCATTGCAAAGTGTATTGAGCAAAACACTACATGAGGAAAAAATAAAAAACAACAACCAAAACCATCAGTGGGAAGTGCATCAGTAATGACAGAGGGCGCGGGAAAAGCTAATCATGGAGAAACAAACTAAATAAAAAAAAAAAAAAAGATAAATATTCAAACATGGCTGGCAGTACAAACCACATATCAATAGTAACTCTAAACACTAATGGCTTAAACTCTCCAATAAAGCAACATAGGCTTGTAGCTTGGATTCAAAAAACAAATCCAACAGTATGTTGCCTCCAGCAGACACATCTGAATGGAAAAGACATACAAAGGCTGAAGGTGAAAGGTTGGGAAAAAATATACCATGCACACGGTTCTCATAAGCAAGCAGGGGTGGCCATCCTCATATCGAATAAAATCGACTTGAAGACTAATTTAATCAAAAGGGATAAGGAAGGACATTATATACTGTTAAAAGGAACCATTCACAAACAAGACATAAAAATTATCAATATTTACGCACCCTTTAATGGTGCTGTGACGTTCATAAAAAAAATTCTCCTCAAGTTCAAGAATCAAATAGACCACAACACAAAAATTATGGGTGACTTCAACACACCTCTCTCATAATTGGACAGATCCTCCAAACAAAAGTTGAATAAAGAAACTATAGAACTCAATATCACAATCAATAACCTAGACTTAACTGACATATATAGAATATATCAACCATCATCAAGTGGATACACTTTTTTCTCAGCAGCACATGGATCCTTCTCAAAAATAGACTATATATTATGCCATAGGGCAACCCTCAGTAAATATAAAGAGGTGGACTTAATACCATGAATTTTATCTGATCATAATGGAATGAAACTGTAAATCAATGAAAAAGAAGGAAGGAAAAATCCTACATCACATGGAAAATGAACAATATGTTACTGAATGATCAATGGGTTACAGAAGACAAAAATGAGGAAATCAAAAAATTCTTAGAGATAAATGAAAATACAGACACAACATATCGAAATCTATGGGACACAATGAAAGCAGTTTTAACAGGGAAATTCATCACATGGACGTCATTCCTCAAAAAAAGTAAAGAACAACAAATAGATGAGCTAACACTTCATTTCAAAGCCCTAGAAAAGGAAGAGCAAAACAACAGCAAATGTAGCAGAAGGCAAGAAATAATTAAAATCAGAGCGGAAAACAACAAAATTGAAACAAAAGAAATTATTGAAAAAATTAACCAAAGTAAAGCTTGGTTCTTCGAAAAATAAATAAGATCGATAGACCCTTAGCATCCCTTTATGTTCAAAACATTAGAAAAACTAGGGATAACAGGAACTTACCTCGACATTGTAAAAGCTATCTATGTTAAGCCTCAGGCTAGCATCATTCTGAATGGAGAAAAATTGAAGCATTCCCTCTAATATCTGGAACAAGACAGGGATGTCATCTACCACCACTTCTATTCAATATAGTTCTCAAAACACTGGCCAGAGCAATTAGACAGATGAAAGAAATTAAAGGCATAAAAATAGGAAAAGAATAACTTAAATTATCACTATTTGCAGCTGACATGATTCTATATATAGAAGACCCAAAGGGGTCTACAAGAAAACTACTAGAACTAATAAATGATTTCAGCAATGTGGCAGGATATAAAATCAACATGCATAAATCAAAGGCATTTCTGTATATCAGCGACAAAACTTCTGAAACAGAAATGAGAAAAAAAAACACTCCATTCACAATATCCTCAAAAAATAAAAATAAAATCTTAGGGAATCAACCTAACAAAAGAGGTGAAAGATTTATACAATGCTTACTACAGAACCCTATAAAGAGAAGTAGAATAAGATCTTAGAAGATGGTAAAATATACACTGTTCATGGATAGGGAGAACTAACATCATCAAAATGGTGATATTACCAAAAGCTCTCTATAGGTTTAACGCAATGCCAATCAATATCCCAACGGCATTTCTTGTAGAAATAGAGAAAGCAATCATGAAATTCATATGGAAAAATAAAAGACCCAGAAAAGCAAAAGCAATTCTAACCAGGAAGTGTGAATAAGGCGGTATAGCGATACCAGATTTCAAACTAAATTTCAGAGCAATAGTAACAAAGACAGCATGGTAGGGGTACCAAAACAGGCGGGTGGACCAATGGTACAGAATGTAGGACACAGAGATTAATCCACAATGCTACAACAATCTTATATTTGATAAAGGAGTTAAAAGCATGCAATGGAGGAAGGATAGCATCTTCGACAAATGGTGCTGGGAAAACTGGAAATCCATATGTAACAAAATGAAACTGAATCCCTTTCTCTCGCATGCACAAAAGTTAACTCAAAATGGATCAAGGACCTTGATATCAAATCAGAGACATGGCATCTGATAGAAGAAAAAGTTGGCTACGATCTACATACTGTGGGGTCAGGCTCCAAATTCCTCAATAGGACACCCATAGCACAAGAGTTAATAACTTGTATCAACACATGGGACTTACTCAAAGTAAAAATTTTTTTCTCAGCATAGAAACAATAAGAGAGGTAAATAGGGAGCCTACATCCTGGGAACAAATCTTACTCCTCACACTTCAAATAGAGCCCTAATATCCAGAGTATACAAAGAACTCAAAAAATTAAACAATAAGATAACAAATAACCCAATCAACAAATGGGCCAAGGACCTCAACAGACACTTCTCAGAGGAGGACACATAATCAATCAACAAATACATGAAAAAATGCTCACCATCTCCAGCAGTCAGAGAAAGGTGAATCAAAACCACCCTAAGATACCATCTCACTCCAGGAAGATTGGCAGCAATTATGAAGTCAAACAACAAGTGCTGGCGAGGATGTGGGGAAACAGATACACTTATACATTGCTGGAGGGACTGCAAATTGATGCAGCCAATTTGGAAAGCAGTATGGTGATTCCTTGGAAAGCGGGGAATGGAACCACCATTTAACCCAGCTATTCCCTTTCTCGGTCAATTCCCTAAAGACCTAAAAATAGCGTGCTACAGGGACACTGCTACATCAATGTTCATAGCAGCACAATTCACAATAGCAAGACGGTGGAACCAACCTAGATGCACTTCAATAGATGAATGGATAAAAAAAATGTGGCATTTATACACAATGGAGTATTACTCTGCATTAAAAAATGACAAAATCATGGAATTTGCAAGGAAATGGATGGCACTAGAGCAGATTATGCTAAGTTAAACTAGCCAATCCCAAAAAAAACAAATGCCAAATGTCTTCTTTGATATAAAGAGAGTAACTAAGAACAGAGAAGGGATGAAGAGGATGAGAAGACGATTAACATTAAAACAAGGATGAGAGGTGGGAAGGAAAGGGAGAGAGAAGAGAAATTGCATGGAAATGGAAGGAGACCCTCAGGGTTATACAAAATCACATACAAGAGGAAGTGAGAAGAAAGGGAAAAATAATACAAGGGAGAGAAATTTATTACAGTAGAGAGGTTAGAGAGAGAAGAGGAGAGGAGAGGGGAGGGGAGGGGGATAGTAGAGGATAGGAAAGGCAGCAGAATACAACAGACACTAGTATGGCAATATGTGAATCAATGGATGTGTAAGTGATGTGATTCTGCAATCTGTATATGGGGTAAAAATGGGAGTTCATAACGCACTTGAATCAAAGTGAGAAATATGATATATCAAAAACTATGTAATGTTTTGAAAAAGCATAAATAAAAATTTAAAAAAAGGAAACTAACTTTGGTGAATGATGCACGTGAATCCTAATATTTCTACAGTAACTGATCCAGTTTAATATCAATGCAAGTAGATTCCTTTGGTACATGATGTGTATTTTGACGTTTATTTTTATTCAACACGGGTACATTACAATTTCATCAGTTTATGCACATTAAAGGATATATATTTTATCCACAATTTAGCAAATTTATAGGCATTTGTTTCATTTTCAATCACTTCCTGCTTCAGAACTCATGTCTTCCTCCATATTTCTTGACTGGTAATTTTATGAGACTTCTTTCCAAACACATTATTTTCAATTTCCATAATCATTTTGAAGCAAAACTCACACACACTTCATGATAAACAATAACCCTAAGATGACAATTAGATATATAACTGGTTGGAATGAATGATTGTATGTCAATATATGATTTCTTATATATATTCAGATATCAATTCAATCCATTATTTAAAGTGGAACCAGTTATATTATTTATTCAGAGTATGTTCTATTCATGCATTATCTCTATATTCATAGACACAGGGTACACCACTTTGTACCCCCAATACTAATTTATATGTCTTCAAATATTGCTCACAGAAATGGTGAAAGAAATTCTCATGTCACATGATCTACATATATATTTTATCACAATAATTTTCTGGGCACAAAATGCAAAGGTCACACTTATGATTGTACCAAATCCTAAATGAAAATTGAACATGGATTACTAAAAACATCCATGTCCAGGTAGCCTAATGCTTTCAAATGTCATTTCTATTGGTGACTACATATTTGTTTCTTCCTAAGATTATGTATTCAATAACAATCCTGTTGAAAATGTCTAAACCTATCACTCACTTTATAATTGCCTGATTTTGTAATGTCTCTATTGATATTTTCTTTTCTATATTTTCCCCAGTTCATCATTGTGACTGACTCTTTGCATATGCTGACATTTACATTCACTCTATAAATGAAACCCTATTGCTAAAGAACATTTGATCCAAATTTTATACTCACTCTTTTTCCTAAACTTACAACTGTCTTCCTAATCCTACCGACTATCTCAATTTGAGTGGATGTTCTCTTCTACAATCAATCATCCAAGGTACAAGGTCCTATGCCTTTGATTATCAATTTATCTGAGACAAACGTGCAGAACACAATTAAAAGCTAAGAATCCCAATCAAGGGCCTAATGCCCTTCTGGGCTACAAATCTTACCTAGATTTTTGTTTTCATACTTATATTTCACTTCTAAAGTCTTATAAATATCGCAGGTTCCCAATACCATTATTCATCAAGCAGAATGATTCCTAACCCAAATCGAACATGTTTTTAACCCTAACCATACACTGTTCCCTCAATCTAACTTTACAGAAGAGCATGGACAGAGTTTGTCTTGCATTTCATCAATGTATGGGATCTTCCACCTTCTGAGAACCTCAAAGGTCCTTGCAGATTTGATCCTTGGAGACGATGTAGGCAGCTATGAAGGACCTGAGAGACCAAAAGTCATCTTCTATGGCAAACAACCTGGTCAGGATGAAGGGGTGTGTCTGAGTAAGCCTCTCTCTTCTTAATGTCGAGAAGATGGACCAAACCAGGCCTATGTGGAGAGCTGTTCCCACAAACTGGTGCAGCCAATTTGGAAAGCAGTATGGAGATTCCTGGGAAAGCTGGGAATGGAACCACAATTTGACCCAGCTATTGCCCTTTTCGGACTATTCCCTGAAGACCTTAAAAGAGTAAACCTCAGGGATACTGCTGTTGTTCATAGCAGTACAATTCACAATTGCTACACTGTGGACCCAACCCTGATGCCCTCTAATAGATGAATGGATAACAAAAATGTGGCATTTATACACCATGGAGTATTATGCAGCACTAAAATATGACAAAATCATGGAATTTTCAGGGAAATGGATGGTACTAGAGCAGATAATGCTTAGTGAAGCTAGCCAATCCCTAAAAAACAAATACCAAATGTCTTCTTGGATATAATGAGAGCAACTAAGAACAGAACAGGGAGGAAGAGCAGGAAGAAAAGATTAACATTAAACAGAGACATGAGGTGGGAAGGAAACGAAGAGAAAAGGGAAATTGCATGATAATGGAGGGAGACCCTCATTGTTACACAAAATTACATATAAGAGGTTGTGAGGGGAATGGGAAAATAAACAAGGAGAGAAAAGAATTACAGTATATGGGGTAGAGAGAGAAGATGGGAGGGGAAGGGAGGGGGGATAGTAGAGTATAGGAAAGGTAGCAGAATTCAACAGTAACTAATAGGGCATTATGTAAAAATGTGAATGTGTAACCAATGTGATTCTGCAATCTATAATTGGGGTAAAAATGTGAGTTCATAACCCACTTGAATCCAATGTATGAAATATGCTATGTCAAGAGCTATGTAATGTTTTGAGCAACCAAAAAACCGAAAAAAAAAGTAGCAATATATATTCCAATCGAAATTCATCATGAAATATATAAAATCCACAGATGCAAAAATATTCATTTTACTGAACATGGATTCATGTATAATGTTATTCAACTAGGAAGCTCACCCATAGGTTGAATTTTCAGTTCCAACAGCGTTTAGGAGGAGTGATCTCTTCTCACAATTTTTATCTGCCAATTCAGCTACCTCACAAGTATGTACGTGTGATACCCAGTAGGACTCTATATGTGCATATAAAAATACATGTGCTGAATAGGCTACAGAGAAAGGGAGACAGGATTCCCATATATGTTAACTTTAAAAACACATGTTTAATTATTTCAACAAAAAATTGACTAGATTTATAACTCCTATACTATATAATGCAAAAGGCAATTCCAACTACACACCATGCCTCCTCTCAACGGCTTGTATTTCTATTCTGTTTGGGTTATTTTTTACCATCATATTAGGATTATTAGTAAGAGTCTGGTATGGTATGGGTTAGTGTCAGGAATTCAGTATTTCAAATGGAAAATTGGAAAATGAAATCAATGTGTATGTAAATATGTGCTACACAAAAATCTTCCCACTCACATCCAGAACAATGCCTTGACATTACCTTCGCCCCAAGTTAGACACAATTAGAGTAGAAAAGTGTGAAAATCTGTGAATACATATCTGGAATGGAAAATGCTCGGGAGTTCACATACTTGGAGGTGCTAGAGGAGTTTCCAAAAGTAAGGGACAGTGTAAACACTCCACAAACATGGAGCTCTGAGAGCCTAAAAACTATTTGAAAAACTGCCTCTGAGTTTGGGCACTTGAAATATATGTTGTTGTCAGGAGATTTGGCTTCATTTGTAGTGAGACCATCAAAGCTGGGTCTGCATCTATGTGACCTGAAGGACATGGATTCTTATTTTCCAATGAACATGAGGCAGCAGTGCTAAATCCTCTCTTTGTAGTTAAACTGTGGTCACTGTGGGCTAAGTGTCTCCCTGTGTGGACTGTTAAGCCATTTGGTCATCCTCCACTTTTTGTGGTATTTTTGCTGCTGCACTGGGAGTTTGGTATTTGCTTCACAAAATGCAAGGAGCTAACTGGGACACAGTGCTGGAGGGAGTTCTGTCACGTGTGGTGGATGAGGGTCTGCAGGAGAATACACCAACAAGGCTTCTTTCCCACATAAATTGCACCAATAACCATAGCAACCTGATTCTGAACATTTCCCAGAAAGCTTTCCATATAACAAGATGCCTTTACATATAAGGGTCTGCGGGCTGCACCATGTCAGTCACAAGCCATTTGGAAGACAATGGCAGATCCACATGGCCCCACCATGATGTTTTATCACACACCTGCCCACCCCTGCTCTAGGCCCACTGCTCGGCATGCCCCAAATTACTGGCATCTCTGTTCTACACCATTTTCATGAAACCCAGTCAAACAAGGCAATGTCAGGTATACTCATGATCAGCAACAGGAAATCCAAAGTTTCTCCAGTGCCACCTGGTCATGGGAATTTCCAAAATTTCATGGTATTTATCTAGCCATTTTTCAAGGATGAAGTTGGAGGCACTGTGGGTTTCAGTTCATTCAGGAACCATTAAGTTTTGAGAAAGCTCATTTCAATGAAAGCTCTGGAGAACTCCCACAGGCAAGGCTTCCCAAAGAGTGACCAAAATGCCACATGAAGCCAGGCCAATTGAGATCTACAATGTGAGGTCCATGTGTGTTTTAACTCTCAACTATGGCTGCCAAGTCTTTCAAAATAAAATCATGTGATATGCTAGCTGAGATTCCCAGTGGTCTGTGGAAAGCCACCCTGGGCCTAGATCTCAGTTTCCAAGGGCGACTCTCATGAATGACCTTTTAAAATCCCAACACATTTCATGAAAATACTTCTCTGAGTTCAGTTCCAGAACTCAGTCTCTAAGGAGAATCACACCAGAGTTTGTTCCCAGGTGAACCCAGTCATCCATTCCAACCGCCACAAAAATAACCACAATTAAATCCAAAACACTCCCACATGGCCGTCATCTTCTTCCATATAGACACTCATCATTATGTCTTGCTGAAGGTTACTATGAGGGTCACAGCCCAAGAAAGTGTCCAAAATAAGCTCAATTGCCCCTCATTTGCTTAAAATCACGGTGGCCTTGGCACTTTTCCTGTGAATCAGGAGTGATGAAATATTCCTGCTGTTAAAGTGTTCCACTTCTCCAATTTGAGTCCTACGTGCTGTCAGGTATATATTCTTTTTTCTGATTTGGAGTCATGAGAAAACCGAAGCACCTATGGGCTAGCCTCTTCAGGGATTTGAAGAACTCATTTGACCCAAATGATTCCTATTCTCACTTGATGAAGGTCAGGAACCTAACACAAGAAGGCAAAAAAATTCATCCACAATGACTTCTCTTTTGGCCATTTTTGGTTTGGAAAAACATGGGATCTTTCTTTAGATTCATCAGGTGCTGAGAATCTAAGCCACAACCTCACACAAGGACAAGAGGCTGATTCAGACACATCCTATTCCAAATCTATTAAGCAAAGAGCCACAGGTGATGCTCATTCTTTTCCATATGAAAACAGTTTTCATCAGGCTTCACAAATGTGTGGCCTGAGGCAATGACCTTCCTGAAATTTAGGTTAATAGAAACCTAAGTAAGCAAATGGCCCAAAGCAGGGTTTCTCCACTGAGAATTTACTGGTCACACTGATATCTGAGTTTTCTGAGATGCTCCCATTCCTTCAGCTATCCAGTACATGGCCATGTCACAGAGCCTTCTGGTGATACATGAGCCTATTCTGGAGAGTGGCCAGAATTCATGAAGAAAACAGGAACTTAGGGAGATAGTAGGTTTTGCCCATCCATAAGGCAAGCTGCAGTCCATTCATCAAATGGGCAAGATGAATGCTGGGAAGCTTTCTACTAGAGACAACACATCCATTAATGCATTCTCTTTTCTAATGTCTGCAACCACGGATACAGTGGGATACACAGATATAGAAACACTCACCATGTCAAAAGACTTTCTAGAAACAGTCCACTCTAAACCAAACAAACCGCCTTTCCTACCTATTCTCAGAACATGAGAAAACACCACAAACTCACACCCACAACAGCAAAGGCACCTCCTTCCCCCAAGTAGGTCTGTGACGATACGGAGTGTCTTCTGACTGGTGGACCATATAATGTTCCCCCGAAATGGCCTGTCCTGTCTCAGATTTGGTCTCCTTGGCCAACTCTGTGAAGTTGTCAGGTGCCAGCGGTGAGCCACTACCTGCTTTCTCAGGATAGGCCTCTCTTCAGAGCTCTGCTGGCATTTGTCCATCCTCACATCAGTAGGTACCAAGAAAAACTGACTCTGTCCTTGGGAAAAGCAAACAAGTTAGCCCACTGGCACTTGGACTGGGACTGGCTCTGGGTGCTTGGCTTCCTGGATCCCAAGTTCAGAGAATTCTATCACCAAGGAAGTGAGGTAAGGTCACTTCCTTCAGGAACTGAATGAGGTCACTGCTTTGGTAACCACTTTGTCCTAACAGTTGCATCCAAGGTTCCCATGAGATGGCGGCTGCCCCTACATACTGTAACATATTCAGAAGTTACAATTGTATATCAACCATAGGAACTTGGGAACTGCTATGCACACAGGCCTGGTTTGGTCTATCTTCTCTACAATAAAAAGAGAGAGGCTGATTCAGACACATCAATTCATCCTGAAAAGGTTGTTTGCCATGGAAGATGACTATTGCTCCCTCAGGTCCTACACAGCTGCCTACATCTCCAAGGATCATTTCTCCATGGATCTTTGAGGTTCTCATCAGGTGGAAGGTCACCTATATTCCTATATTGTAAGACCAACTCTCTCCCAGCTTTTCGGTATGTTATATTAAGGGTAGAGTTTATGGTTATGTGTAATAACAGCTTTGATTTGGGTTAGGAATCATTCTGCGGAATGAATAATGTTATTGGCAACCTGCGGTATTTACAAGAGTATATAGGTCACATCTAAGTATGAAATCAAAAATTTACGTAAGATTTGAAACCCAGAAAGGCATTGGGCCCTTTAGTGGGATACTTAGCTTTGAATTATGTGCTGCACATTTGTCTCAGATAAATCAATATACAAAGGCATAGGACCTTGTACCTTGGATGCTTGAATGTTGAAGAGAACATCCAGTCAAAAAGAGATAGTCAGTAGAATTAAGAACGTAGTCGATAGGCTTAGAAAGAAGAGTGAGTATAGGATTTGGAACAAAAGTTCTTTAGCAATAGGGTTTTGGGTAGAGAGTGAATGTAAATGTGAGCACATGTGAAGAGTCAGTCAAAATGACCAACTGGGAATAACATGTAGGAAAGCAGATATCAATAGAGACATTAGGAAATCAAGCAAAGTATAAAGAGAGTGATAGGATTAGACATTTTCAACAGGCTTGAGGTTGAATATATAATCTTAAGAAGAAACAAATATGTAGTCATCAATTGGATTGACATTTGAGAGCATTAGGCAACCTGGACATGGATGTATTTAGTAATCCATGTTCACTTTCCATTTAGGCTTGGGTACAATCATAAGTGTGACCTTTGCTTTTTGTGTCCAGAATATTCTGTGATATAATGTATATGTGGATCAGGTGTCATGAGTATTTCTTCCACCATTTCTAGGAGCAATATTTTGAAGACGTATAAATTAGTATGGGGGTAGAAATAGGTGTACCTTGTATTTATGAATATAGAGTTAATGCATGAATAGACCATACTGTGAATAAATAGTATAACTGTATCCACTTTAAATAATTGATTGAAGTGATATCTGAAAATACATAAGAAATGTTATATTGATATAATATCATTCATTCCAACCAGTTATATATCTAATGTTCATCTTAGGGTTATGGTTTATCATGAAGGGTGTTTGAGTTTTGTTTCAACAGTGATTATGGAAATCAAAAGTAATGTGTTTGGAAAGAAGTCTCATGAAAAGATCAGTCAAGAAACATAGAGAAATACATGAGTTCTGGAGAAGGAAGTGATTGAAAGTGAAACAAAGGCCTATAAATTTGCTAAATAGTGGATAAAATATATATCCTATGATGTGCATAAACTGAAGAAATAGTAATGTACCAGTGTTGAATAAAAATGAACGTCAAAATACACATCATGTCCCATAGGAATCTAGTTGCATTGATGTTAAACTAGGTCAGTTACTGCAGAAATATTAGAATTTGTATGCACCTTTCACTGAAGTTAGTTTTCAGTACTAGGAAACAAATATGTATTTCAGGTTGATGAATATTTCTGAGAATAATCTTGTAAAAAGTTGATTATTAATCCACATACATGAACATGAATGAATTTGGGGAGTGTATATAAGACTCATAAATTTCATATTTTGAAAAATCTGGAGAGTGTGTGTGTGTGTGTGTGTATATATATATATATATATATATATATATATATATATATACACACAAACAAAGACAGATATTAAAAAGTAGCAATATATATGTCAATCGAAATTCACCATGAAATTTATATCATTCACAGATCCAAAAACATTCATTTTACTGAACATGGATTTATGTATAATGTTGTTCAACTAGGAAGCTCACCCATAGCTTGAATTTTCAGTTCCAAAAGCGTTTAGGAGGAGTGATTACTTCTCACCATTTGTATCTGCCAAGTCAGGCACCTCACAAAGATATACGCGTGTTATCAGGTAGGATTCTATATGTGCATATAAAAATACATGTGCTGAATAGGCTACAGAGAAACCGAGAGAGGAATTCACATATTTATTAACTTTAAAAACACATGGAGAACTATTTCAATTAAAAGTTGACTAGATTTATAACACCTACCCATTATCTTGCAAAAGGCAAGTCCAATATACACCATGCCTCCTCTGAACTGCTTGTATTTCAATTCTGTTTGGGTTATTTTTCTCCATCATATTAGTATTAGTAGTTAGAGTCTAGTAGGGTATGGGTTATTGTCAGGGATAAAGTATTTTGAATGGAAAATTGGAAAATGAATCCAATGTGTATGCAAATATGGGGTATTCAATAATCTTCCCACTCTCATCCAGAACAATGCCTTGACATTACCTTTGCCCCAAGGAAGACACAATTAGAGGACAAGAGTTAGAAATTCTGTGAATACATTTATGGAATGGAAAATGCTCAGGAGTTCACAACCTTGGAGGTGGTAGAGGAGTTTCCAAAAGTAATGAACAGGGGTGATCACCCAACCTGATCTTTCGTTAATATTGGGAGCCATCTTGCCACAAAGCCATGGAAAGATAATTTTTGCTTTACTATAAATTACTGCAAATTCTGAACCTGCTTGGAATGCCTGCCCATGCCTTGAACTCACCCATGCCTAGAGTTCTGACCATATCGCAGCCCTCTCTGAAACTTTAGTGACACCTCATAAATATTGGCCTTCCCTGGCCAGACAACGACCCTCTCTGAGGCTCTAATGGTCTTCATAATTTCTGATGCTGGGGCAGCGAAAAAAAATGTGAACTACAATTAGTGTGATGCTTGTCAAAGTTCTGTTTTCTGAAACTTCCTTTTTGTGTAAATTTTTGGGCTATAAAGCTGGGGTGTAGGAAAGGTGGGGACGCTGTCTTTTTTCCACCGTTTTGAGAAGGAGAGTCAGCCTGGCTGGTTGAACTAATAAGCTTACCTTAATTTGATTTTAATTGGGGTCAGTGGTTTTTTCTTGAGTCCTGGTCTAACATTTTGGAGTTCCTCAGCGAGATGACCCAACCAGATCACAAGACCAGACTGCTGGAAATTATGAAGCTGGCCTTTCCTCCAGGACTCAGATCTGGAAAGCCAAGTTCCAAGGCCTTGGAGTGAGCCTTTGGTCCGGGGAGCACTGCACTGAACCATCACACTAAAACTATTAGCAAGCACCTGGTGGAGGAAGCCTCCATAGGTAAGTGGTGCCATTATAACATCTGATATCCGGTTAAGTGAGATGTCTTCTGATGACAGAGAGGTGGCCTGGGGAAGGTCACATATACTCCTGTCCTGAACAGTAACAAGAATTGTCCTGTCCTCTGTTCTGTTCTGTAGGGAATTTCTCTGAAAGAGTAGAAAGGTGCATCCAGGCACGCAGGAGCTCCTACCTCGGAGCTTCAGCAAGACGTTGCATTGCTCCTCTGTTTTTCTGTATCTTCGCCAGGTTTGTGTTTCTTTGTGTTTTGTTCTGTGTTTTATATGTTTTTGTTTGTTTGTTTTTGTGCATCTTGTTGTGTGATTTCTGTGGTTAAAAACTTAAGGATATTGGATGTAAAAATGGATAATAAAGCAAGTAAGCCTGACACCCCTTTGGACTGTGCTCTAAGGAACTGTGATGAAGTTTACACCCCTTTGTTAAGCAGGATAAGAGAAGCCCCTTGCTGGCTGCCTGGAGCCCACCCACTGCACAGGGCAATGCCTGCTGGTGACCTAAAAACAGAGTATCTCCCAGGTTAACAATGGAAACTTTTTTAAAACCCCTTGTCGCTCCAGATCAAGAGAGTCACAACTTTTGGGCAGAGTTCCCTGTGTTTATGCTTTGTTAGCAAAGCAGTAAACCTCCCTTTTTATTTTTCTCAAACCCTGTCCTCATTATTAAATAGGTATTAATTCGCTTCAAGGTCAGGAACCAAACTTTAAGTTACAAATTTTGATAAACACCCCCCCAACGCCCAGGAACTTTTTCAAAGCTGACTACTGAAATGTTAGGAGATGGAGCGTGCTTGGGGTGGAACCAAACCAGAGGAGCTAATCCTGTAAGTAAAAGGAGGGACTGAGGGACTCCCAGCAGCTGCCAAAGCCCTGTTGCTTCAGGGAATTCCCTCTTTACTTCCCTGCACTGTAAAAATTATGCCACCCCTGTCTTCTTAAAAAACAGAAAAAGTAAAAGGGACACTAAATGCAGTAAAGTCACCATGGAAACACTTGATATTACATTTCAGGTTGCCACTCTGTGAAAACATCTGATCCTCTTGTGGGGACATCTATCGTGCCACTGGTGTAGGAGATTTTTCTCTTATCTGCTCTGTTTTTAAGGATTCTGTCTGTCAGCCATAGTCTGGAGCTCCTTTCTGTCTGTCTTGTGTCTTTGTTTCTGGCCCTTTAAGACATGTGGAATAATGTGCTGATATTATAAATTGTTTCTTGGGAATGATCTTAGCTCAATGTGTGTTTTAATGATGATGTTTTATTGTAACAATCTGGTATCTGAATGGATTTTGAAGCATTGCTCAATCATGCAGTTAAAAGTCGGGTTTAGGGAATTGTTTAGTTTATGATTTCAGATAATTCATGCCAGATAACTTAAATTCTTATGATGGAAAACTAAAGAACTCTACTTCCAAGTTGGCAAGTAACTTCCCAAACATTCAGTTTTGTTTTTCACTAATTTTGAATTGGGTAGACTGGGAAAATGTCACAGTGTGTACCAGTGCATTCATTTGGACAAGGATAGTAAATCATAGTAAGGTATCTGTTGACAAAACAAGATGTAAAGATATAAAATTTTGTGAATTTTATCTTAAAATTGTATCAAATTTCAACATCTGAATCTGAAAATTATGGTTAAAATGCCTTAGGCCTGAGGTGTCTGCTCACAATAGCAGTTTTTTCCTCCTCCTTCCAGACCTCAGCCAGGACTTATGTTGAAATTCAAATGAAAGAAGCCTGCAAGCTCAGTAGGAGACTGATCTGAGGCCTAAGGGGGGAAAAAAGTTGAATTGTATGGTATTTACTAATTACTGGCCAGTCATTTTTTCCAGGACTCTAATTTTTTTCCTTAGATTCTGTATTTTTTTTGAGCTCATGATTTTGATCATACTGACCTAGGTTAATGTTTTTCTGATCATTTCTATCTTTGACCAACAGTGGAGTTTTTGAAACATTTCAGTGGAGATTTCACCTGCAAAAAGCTACAAGGCCTTTACTATTATTATGTGTGCACACATTTGTTATGTGTTGTATGTCTATATATACATATATCCGTATATCATATTGATGATATACAAATTAACATATATATGGAGCACTCATAAAAAAAGCACTCATAAAAACAAATTTTAAAAAGTGGATTCAAAGAACTTAAATTCACCTGATTTAATTGGTTCAATTTAAATTGGATAAACAGATAAAAATAAATGTCTTTAAATTTAAGCTTACAAGTTTTTTTAGGTGTTCAAAAATCTAATAAAATATTAATGCCGACAAAAGGTCTAATATGCCTTGGTTCTAGGACTTTTCCTTCAACAAAAAAATCGCTTACACTGTTCAATACATTTGTCTAATATTTTGAAAAATAAGTAATGTAAATTTGATATGGGATTACTCATTCAAGAGTACTTTTGTTAGATATCTGGTTGATTTACTAAGGTCTGTATAAGTTTGTCCTAAAGTCTGTATAAGATTGTAAAAATCAGTCATGTGTTAAAGAGACAAAAATTTCTTAAACATAAGTTTACCCATAACATTGTGTTTATTAAGTTTTATTTTTTCTAGAGCTAGCAACCATAAAAATTAAACAACTGATTAAATAAGAACTGTTATTTTAAAGCACTGTACTGCCATTTCTTTAAAAGCTAAACTTGGTTAATGTAGAAACATCAATGCAGTTGTGATGCTATTAATGTGCTTATATCTTCCAGGTATACAAGTCTGTAAGGTAGAAACTTTAAAACAGCATTACATCAAGCTGGTGTTCTGAAGTTGTATGGTAAAAAAAATATATTGGGGATTTATTTACCTGAAATCAATAAGATATGTAAACTTTTATGTTACTTTTTACATTGGGGAACAATTTATATGTATTTTTAAGTTAATGAGAGCCTAATCTATGTAAAGGTTAAAAAGTTTCAGCCTTTCTTTAATTAATGTTTTAAATGTTATATCATATGGTGTTAACTAATGTTCATGTGACCTCAAAAAATTTATGTAAACTTTGTAAAATGATATTTTCAAAACAAAGATTAGCTTTAGAACTAAAACACTTAAGATTTATAATGAGCACTGCCTTACCTGAGATAAGGCTCTGTGTCCCATCTTACTATATGTGAGAATGACTACGAAAGCAGTAGGTCAGATGTTATTTCATTTAAAGTTATGTTCAAAAGTTTTTTTTTGTTTTTTTTTTTTTCGGTCAAGATTACTAGCATCTCAAAAAGGGGATGTAATCTATAACTCAGCCAAAAAATTCAGGGTAGCTATTACAAGAACTGAGTATGTTTACTCTTGTTAATTTTATTTTGTAATTTCCTTATAGGTGACATAAAGATTTCCTGTTAGTGTTTTACAGAAGTGTTGCTTTAAGAACACAGCATGGGTTAATTTAAGATAATAACCCATCACCTACAAGACAGACAGAATAATACAGATCCCAATTAATAAAAAGTTAAATAATTTTAAATTATAGACATGAAAGCCCAGTACTCTTAATATAAGGCTGTTAAAATTTATTTGATGGATGTTTAAGATTAGGATTTAAAATTAAAGTTAAATGAAAAGGGACAAGAAAACTAATGCTCTTGCCCTCTGAGTCAGTCTGTATCCAGAGAACAGCGGACTTCTCTAAAGAGCTTTGCAACTCTGAACCACATAACCTCCTGTTCAGGGAGATTAATAAGACCACTGGAGAACAGAAAGCCAATCAGTGCATTGCTACAAAGAGGATAGTCATCAGAGAAGGGAGATATCCCTGATGCTTCCAAGGGAAGCCACATGGTCAAGGAAGACCTGGACCCACCTAGCGCAAATGGCACTAGCAGAACTGAGAAGCTGCTCTCAATTTTCCCCAAGAATGACTCCCATAAAAGCTCAGCTGACTGTTCACAATATAGAGAAACAAAAGTCAGTTTGACTGCTTCATATTAAACACTTAGAATAGACAGTTAAAAACAAAATACAGCCATTCCTGGGCATTTTATATAATAATAGTAATAATAATATATTATGGTATTCACTTCATGTTAGCCTCCCAAAATAAGTAAGACTGGAGGCTACAAAGAAGGATTCTCAGACAGGAATGCCT